>NW_024805273.1:2282-4662 GCF_019175285.1 Sceloporus undulatus
TAGATAGATCTTGGTAAAGTGGAAGGCAGAAGTAAAGGAGAAAGATTGCATTGCAGGAGGATTCAATACAGGAAGCCACAGCCCTGGATTTGCAAGATCTGAGCAGGGTGGTTGATGACCAGAGCTCTTGGAAATTTCTCATTCATAGGGTTGTAGAGCAATATATTGAAGTAGTCTTGACAGCAAGTAACAAGAACAACAATGTATATGTGGCATTGCACTGCTGGATTTTTTAAAAATTGTTACTATGAATTGTAAAGGCAATGACCCAGTATTTCTGTTAGTAATACCTAAAGGGTGGCTGGACAGGCTTGGTGTCAGTGACACTGAACCCTTCAGGACACTGAACCCTTCAGTAGGGAGGATCAAAATATCAGAATAAGGTAGGGAATAACACTAACCATATAGGAATGGTTCCCAATGTAGAAAACTCTTCAACAAGGAAAATTTAAATGCTTCTTGCTAAAACTACTGGGAACAACTTAGGCCCAGTACAGACCGGGGCTTTGTGCTAGATTGGGGACGAAAGTAGGGTTCGGGAGAGCAGAGCATCCACACACTCCTGAGCCCTACCATGTGCCATGGTCGCCATCTTGGTGTGCTGCCATTTACATGGTGCTCGCATTGATGATGTCTGTGTGGTGCAGCGCCCAAACAGTACAGCACCGTGTGGATGTCATCATATGCGAGTGCACCAATGGCGCCCCATGCGAGGCGGAATAAAAACCCACCAGAAGCAGGTTCTTTTTAAGCCTCACAGAGGCCACAGCATTTGTCTGCAGCAACCTCCATCCAGGGCAGAAAGGGGTGGCATCTGGCTGCCCCTTTCTGCCCATCTGTATCCCCTCTTATTCTCCTTTAGACTGTTGTAATGGGGTTGCCCCTGAAAAACATTCAAACAACATCTAGGGCTAAATGTACTGGCCTTGCTTCTACATCTGACCAATGCATACACTGCTCTAATACTGGTCTTGCAGGATATGCACTGGCTGTTTGCTTCCAAACTGTCAAAGTGCTGGTTTTGACTTACAGGACCTTGAAAGCCAGGAGCCTTGGCGCCAGGATATTCTCCTCCAGCTCACCTGAGTAGGCTCTCATTTAATCAGTTCTCTTGTGTAACTATATTCTGTTTGTTTATTGTTTGTTTGTTCCTGGGACTTTCACTGTCCAGATTTTTCAGATACAGACAGACATTATGGATGATTGAAAATTGTTTCAATAAGTTCAATATTTGGACTTCTGTACTGCTTACACACTGCCTGCCCAGCATTTGCTTGAGCATAGCATGTGCTGCCATGGATGCCCTCAAAGTTCTCATCTGTTTCCTTGACTACTAGAAACATATAATGCTAGGTGAAGTGACTGGATGGAGGATTATATGGAAGAAAAAACAGTACCCTCATGCCCTACATCACAGTGAACTAGATTGGATCCCTCATCTGCTGCTTTTTGTAGAATAATTTGTTGGGGAATTCCTATCATGGAATTAATATGTCACATCTTATTTGACCAGGGAGTACGATTTTAGAGTAGCCATTCTGGGCCTGGCACAAATTAGTCATTTGCCTCTCTCTAAGAAAGGCCCATTCCGCACGGGCGTAAAGTACATCCTGGGGACGTACTAGGGTTAGGCAAAATGAGTGCCTTACGCGTGCACCTAACCCAAGTACGTCCCCAGGACGTACAAAATGGCGGCGCCCTATACACATAGGGGCTGCCATTACGACATTACGAACGGGCCGCCTCTAAATGGGGAGGCGTGGATGTGACAATGTCGCACCGCGCCGTGCGAGGGCGCATAGAGCGCCCTTTCCGCGGCGTGAGAAGGAGCTCCGAAACAGAGGTTTGCGTCGCTGGTGCAGCCTTTAGACATCCCAGCCTTTTTCTGCTACAATATATGAATGTATCCCAGAAAGGCGACTAATTCACCAGGAAAAATGTTTCTGGGAAAAAGCATCCAATGTGCCACATAGTCTGTCTCTCCATCTCCTAATCTTTCCTGCTTTGGTATGGAGGTTCCAGCTTTAGAGACAGAGAAGTGCAACTGCTGGCCTAATTCCTGTATCCCTCTGAGACGTCATACCTGAGAATTTGACAGGTTGCTCATCCTGTTTACCAGGAGTTGCTGCCATAGTACATGGTATTATTAAAGTCTGAATTTAACTTCCCCTAAATAATCAGTTGTCTAAAAACATTGACTGATTTAGCTGATGAGGCTCCAGATAATGTCCCATTGGAATAATTAATAGAATGGAATGAGAGTTGAATAGGCACCTGTTATGAAGAATGGGATCCTCAATATGCAGCTTTTCAGTCTCAATTTACAAACACTCAAATGTAGCCTTTCACTTTGTTTTTATCCCTCATCTATAGCTTTTCT
>NW_024805274.1:0-4661 GCF_019175285.1 Sceloporus undulatus
CCCTTCCCACTGTCATTCCCTTCTCTTTTCTGTCGTGTCTTTTTAGATTGTAAGCCTGAGAGGCAGGGAATTGTCTAATTAACTATCTGTAAGCTGCCCTGGGATCCTTTGTGGCTGAAGAGAAAAGAATAAATACTCTAAATAAATAAATAAATAAATAAATATACAAAAAATAACAAACAAGTTTCATTTATATACCACTTCATACCACGCAAGCAATGTCTAAGTGGTTTACAACTGTAAGCTAATTTCCCCCCAACAATCTGGATATTCATTTTAGCAACTTCAGAAGGATGCAAGCCTCAGTCGAGCTTAAACCCTTTTGCTGATCTTGAAATCGCAACCTAATGGTTTTTGAGTGAGTGGCTGCAGTACAGGCATTTAACCACTGTGCCACCAGGGCTCCTGGTTATAGCATTAGCAATATAGCATGTACATTTCTGTACCGCTTATCAGTGCACTCACCACTCCCTAAATGCTTTACAATCTGTAAACCAATTGCCCCCAACCAGCTGGCTACTCATTAGACTGACCTACGAAAGGATGGAAGGCTGAGTGGACCTTGGAGCCTTGCCTGGGATCGAACACACAACCGTGGCTGCAGCACTGACATTTAACCACTGCGCCACCAGTGCCCCAGGTTCTCCACCATTTTCTAGTCTAGACAATTCAACATCCCCCTTCCTTTCTTCTCTGCGTGGCTAATGTAGTATTTCATTGTTGTATGACCTTTAAGCCAAATAACCAGAGTACAATATTGCTGCAAACTTCATTTAATTCCAAAATATAACACAGTTGGGATATTCTGAAGAAGCTGAATAAGGAAATCAGATTACATCGTACTATTTACAGACTCGAGTCTGTCATTTTCACATCATATACATGTTGTTAACTGCCCTTAAACTGGTCCCAAGGCCCCCGACTCATGCTGACCCTGTGGATGAGACATCTCCAAGACCCCTGTCCTCCGTTGCTCTGATTAGGTCCTGCAGATTCAGGTCCGATTATTGACTCTACCCATTGGGCATGCGTTTTCCTCTACCTTCTATCTTTCCTAGCATCATTGTCCTTCCTAATGAGTCATGGCTTCTTGTGATGTGTCCAAATACGACAGCCTCAATTTAGTCCTCTTGGCTTCCAGAGAGAGTTCTGTCTTGATCTGCTTTAGAACCCATTTGTTTGGCTTTTTGGCTGTCCATGGGATCCTTAGCACTTTTCCCCACCTTCGCATCTCGAATGAGTTGATTTTCTTCCTCTTGGCTTTAACTGTCCAGTTCTCACATGTGTCTAAAGTGATGAGGAATCCCATGACTTGGACGATTCTAGTTTTAGTGCTCAGTTGTTTCTCTTTAGGATCTCGTCTAGTTCTTTCATCGCTGTCCTCCCCATTCCTAGTCTTCCTCTGATTTCTTGGTTGCAGTCTCCATTCTGATCAATGCTTGATCCAAGGTACAAGAACTCTTTAACTATTGCGATTTCCTCACAGTCTAAGTTGAATTCATGCAGCTTCTCCATGGTTGTTATTTTTCTTTTCTTTATGTTCAGCAGTAATCCTGCCTTTACACTTTCACATCAGCCCTTTTCACATCATATACAAACAGTCACTCGAACAGCTAAGCAAAGGTCTGACTTTCAGTGTCACACCACTGATCACAACACACACAGTGGTTTCATGGGCACATCATACATATCATCACACACCTCATTCCTTTGCTGTTTTGCTTCTTTGTGTGTGAGGATCTGTTTCTCTCACAATTTTTCTTCCTCACTGGTTTTTCTCTTTCTATCCCCACAGATTTTCTCTTTTAATCTTCCACTTCACTTTCTCTCTTTCTCTCTCTCCTCTCCCTCCCTATTTTCCTTTTGTATGAGAAAAAAGAAACTATGTTCCTGACTCTCTAAGACTTATCCCTCCCTCACAGACACACAAGGCATTAAGTGCATGTCTGCATCTATTGGAAAAATGGTCAATATGCCCACTGCCTCCCCCAAATGTGAGAGATTTCAGGCATATGTAATAAGTAACATCCTTCATAACAACATCACACATTATAACTTTTGTAGATCAGAGAGTGAGCTGGTTTACACAGAATTCAACCCATTACATGCATGTGACACATTTTCTTTCTTTAATATGTTTATTGCACTTACATTCCTGCTTTTCTCCCAAAATGGGATACAAAGTGGCTTACAATAATTTTTAAAATATTCAACTAAAACATTAATTTACAAAAGCTATAAAGAAATTAAGTGTCAGCATTGAAAACATGACTAAAATACTAAAAACAAAAATGTATTTAAAACAGTTCTTATATATATAGTATATATCTACAGAGAGAGAGAGCTTACCATGTCACACATTGCAACTCCATAGTAAAACCCCAAAGCCTGCCCAAACAGAAATGCCTCCATCTGCCAGAAGAAAGACAGGAGGGAAGGAGCCAACCCGACTTTCTGTGGAGCCAAGTCCTACCTTTTGGGATCAGCCACGGATAAGGCTCTCTCCTGAATCCTTACTAACCATGTCTGTGAGGATGGTGGGACTGTGAGAAGCCCTCCCTTTAGATGTCAATGCACACCTTGGTTTATATAAAGAGATATGCCCCTTCCAATATTAAAAACAAAAGCTTTATGCTCACAGATGCACTTTCCCATCTCCACTCCTGCGTTTTAATACCTTGGAAGAAGAGATGGGTCATTCCTTCTATGGACTTAAACAGATCTCTGTGACATCCAAACATGAACAATGTGATTTCCCTAAACGCAACTTGACGAAAGCCAACCAAATATGAACTAAGGTATCAAATCTTGGTTTGCTTTAACCAAAGTTTACCCATAAAAAGCAACGCTGTGGCTTCTCCAAAGGATTCTTTAAAACTGAGTAGATGGAGCTAATTAGTTTGAGTCTTAATACTTTCGTGGGGAGGAGGGCAGCCTCGGATCTGACCTAAATGCATTACTGATCGCTTCTATCCTGACAGTCTTCAGTAAAGTTCTTTTGTTTTTTCAATTAAAAAAGAATTGGAAGCAAATGCTTTCAAGCCCCTTCTCCAGCGAGCAAAAAGAGGAGGGCAGAGTATGAGAGCTCAAGACTCATATACTATTCATGTCACAAGAAACCAGGGTTTCCCATTACAATAATACCAGGGCAGCATGTACATTAGATACGGCTTTAAGCACCAAATGCTGAAAAACACACTCAGTAGCACACAGAAGATATAAGGAAAACTGTCGCATGGAGCAGGTCAGTGTCACCAAGTGTGGAAGAAGAAGGAAAAGTGTTATTATATACTGCCTCATATGGAGATCTCTGGTCATCTATATCAGTAACAGACTTCCCTCGGGTGATATTCTCCTGGCGTTTTTGGACTACAAATCCCTATCAGTTCCTAAAGTGGAATGATAGACACAAGTTACTCTTCAAAATATCTAGAAGATTGGGGAAAGCTCTGGCTGACTTTTCAGGGACAGGATAGATCTTTCTTAGCTTCCTTTCTACATAAGATCCTACACAAAAACTGGACACAGAACCTCCTCCATGCAAAGCATGAACTCTGTCAGTGCATTATAGCACCTTTCTTGCAATAGGTAAAAACATACCAGGACCTATAACCTGTAGAACAGGAGATCCATGATTTGGAGGTGAAGAAGGGACACCCCTTTTTCAGCATGAGATTAGCCCACTTGGACAGTAAGAAAATGCTGAAACAAAGAGGTTAGAGGTTTATTTAAATAGGGTACTGAAGATGTCACAAGCTTTATGCTGAAATCCTTTGTGACCACTGATGACAAGGGCAATGTCCAGAAGATGACTGACACACGAACAGCCACATCCCACCAAATGCTTTAAAAGGAAGCACCAGGGGATGGGGATGGAAAATCACTCTCCATCTACCATTTATTACTATTCTGCGAACACAGTCATTCATTCGCTGTCACCCACTGACCACAATTCTCTCCATGGAATAGAATTTGCTGAAAATACAAAACACAACACAACAGTGATTCAACAAAACAGTGATGAAAAACAGCAAAGAGAACACCAGTAGCAGGGAATAAACCTATGGCCAACTTCTGGCAGAGTTGTGCCAGAGATTACTAGAGAGAACATATCAATCGGAACCTCAAATAATCAAAGCCGCAAAAGTCAAAGCCGCAAATGTAGAAGGCCAACTCTACTCCATAAAGCTAAAAAGCAGCTTCATATCTTTTTGTGCTAGAAAAGGGAAAAGTGTAGAAGGCTATGTATCTTGCAGGTATTAAATTGGCATAGAATTTGGGGGAGAAGGTGAATTTAACTGAATTACGTCCAAATAGGTGTGTCTGTGAGCGTGTGCATGCACCATCGTAATAATAATAATAATAAGTTTTATTTACAAACCACTTTTCCGTGTTGATCATAGCAGTGTACAGGTAAAAATTGCGAGCATGTGTGTGCACCATCTTCAAGTCGCCTGTCAACTTATGGTGACCCCATGAATTTCATGCATCTTCTAAGGCAAGGAAAGACTCAGCCATGGTTTTGCTAATCCCTTCTTCTGAAATATAGCCTGCAGCACCTGACCTTGGTTGGCAGTCTTCCACTCCATTACTACCCAGGGCTGACTCTGCTTAGCTTCTAAGATCAAATGGGCATTGGTGCCTTTAGAGTTTTTAGGCCA
>NW_024805275.1:0-4660 GCF_019175285.1 Sceloporus undulatus
TCTGCAAAGCAAGCCAGGTCGGCGTCTTCATCCAGGAGAAGATCCTGGATGATATGGGTCTTGTTTTAGCATCATATTTTGTCTTTTTTTCTCCTGCATCATTTTTAACACCTTTGCCTGATAAAGAAGCCAGTGGAGCTTTGAAAGCTTGCTACATGAATAATGTGCATTTTGCTTGGTCCTATAACAGTATCACTGTTTTGTAGATTTGGGATGATATCGTACTTTGCTAGATGGCCAACAGTTAGCCTTGGATATTTATTCCATACAGTTGTCAGGCTCCTCCGGAACGAGGGTCCCGCAATCTAAATTAAATTTGATGTTTTACAAGAAAACAAACCCCTATGATATGGTCACCATATCTACCTCCGTTACCTAGGTGCTCCAAAGCAACACTGGTGGCTGTCTACACATGTCCCACTGTGCCATGTAGTGCCACCACTATGGGCACAAGTCACCTCCTATGAGGTTGAAAACAAGACCCCAGACCTTTGTGACGTCAGAGAGAGCGATTTACGGCTGCAACGGTGGCAACAGGTGGCACAGCAGGACGCTTGGTAAACAGCTGCCCAGCATCACTCTGGAGTGCTCCAGAGGTTCCTGGGAAATGTAGAGTAAAAGGTAAGACTTTTTAAGCAGGGATGACCCACATTCAATGCAATAGCAATAGCAGCTACAGTTCTATACCACTTCATACTAAACTAAGCAGTTTCTAAGCGGTTTACAACATGTAAGCTAATCTCCCCCAGCAAGCTGGGGGCTCATTTAGCAACTCTGGAAGGATGCAAGGCAGAGTCGACCCTGGAGCTCCTGGCTGGAATCGAACTCACAACCACTGTGTCACCAGGGCTTCAATGGAGAACTGGCCTCAAACTATGAAGACAGTCCATAGTTGAATTGGGGTTTGGCCCTGTATTGTGAAGTGGGAAACCAGTTCGTTCGGTTCATGTAGACATGCCCAGAGATGACCTGAAGGCACATAACAACAATTGTAGTTCTTTCCACATTGCATGCATTTGTATGAGTTCTCTTTTTCATGGGTTCTCTAGTATTCAGTATTACCACAATCTGCTATCACCAAAGTCTTTTTCTAATTCCAGGCATTTTTATGGTTTCTACTCTGTGCAGGTTCTTTTATGTAAAGTAAAATGGCTTCTCATCTGGGGGAGTTCTTTGGGATACAGTCAAACTCCCATCAACACTGAAAATCTTCCCACACTCCATACAGCTGTATGCTTTCTCCCCCGTATGAGCTCTGTGATGAGAGTGCAGATGATCATGCCGACTGAAGCTCTTTCCACATTGCGTGCATTTGTATGGTTTCTCCCCTGTGTGAGTCCTTTGATGCTTATGACACGCGGCGCTATCACGGAAACTCTTTCCACACTCAGTGCATTTATACGGTTTCTCCCCCGTGTGAGTTCTTTGATGCGATTGTAGATTTCCGCGTTGGCTGAAGCTCTTTCCACACTCCATGCATTTATATGGTTTCACGCCTGTGTGAGTCCTTTGATGGTTAGTGCATGCTCCACTATCCCCAAAACTTTTCCCACATTCTGCGCATGTATATGGTTTCTCCCCTGTGTGGGTCCTTTGATGTCTAGTACACGCACCACTATCACTGAAACCTTTTCCACATTCTTTGCATGTATATGGTTTCTCTCCCGTGTGGGTTCTTTGGTGTCTAGTGTATGCGCCACTATCGCTGAAGCTCTTTCCACAGTCTCTGCATGTGTATGGTTTCTCCCCTGTGTGGGTTCTCTGATGTCTATTACATGCTCCACTATCAATGAAGCTCTTTCCACACTCCCGGCATTGGTATGGTTTCTCCCCTGTGTGGATTCTCTGGTGCAGATGCAGTCGTTCGTGACGATTGAAGCTCTTTCCACATTCCATGCATTTGTAGGGTTTCTCCCCAGTATGGGTTCTTTGATGCTTCACACATGCTCCACTGTCGATGAAGGTTTTTCCACACTCCATGCATTGATATGGCTTTTCCCCTGTGTGGATTCTTCGATGTGAATGCAAACGCTCCTGCCGACTGAAGCTCTTGCCACACTCCAAACATCGGTACGGTTTCTCCCCTGTGTGAACTCTGAAGTGGATGTCAAATTGTGCTTTACACTTACATATTCTCCCACAGATGGGACACTTGACTTGACTTGACTCTTTGGTCTGTGGTTCACAAAGATCAGCCCCCCAGAGAGACAGAGGAGGTCTTCTTTCCATTTTTCTCTTTGTTTCCCCCTTGCCTTTTCAGTCTTTTTTTACTTCCAAACTCCTCTTTTCCCACAACAGGTGTGGTTATTTCGCATGGTGTTACAAGAGGTTCTCCATAGATTTCATTCTCTTGTACTTCATCTGCTTGAGGAAAAGAAGACACCATTAAGGGCAAAGCAGCCTGCATTTGGATATATACATAATGAGATATCTTGCAAATAGGACGTTTCTCAGACACAGCAGTGCTCTATTGCACACATTTCAAGGGATTGTTGCAGACTTTGAAGGAGTTGGTGATGATCCCTCTTCACCAACCCCTTCAAACTCTCCAATAATTCCTTTAAACATGTGCAAGAGGGCACTGCTGTGTCTGAGATACATCCAGTATTGAAGATGGGTACACATACACACCAATTAAAAAAAAAAATCTCAGGAATTCTCCTTGGTTGGTTATAACACCACACCTGTATTTCTCCCTGTTGAAATTCATTTGGTCAGTTTTGGCTCAGCTCTCCAATCAATCAAGATCATTTTGAATTCTCATCCTGTATTTACTCTCCTCTTCAGCAGGAGTACATACTAGGTGAAACCACCACCAAGAATGCATGTCACCCCTGCCACCTCAATTCCCAGCCAAGAATCCTCGCCTTGGATTCCATGAGAAAGGCAGGGTATAAATTCAAAGAAGTAAAGCAGGAAGACAGGAACAAACAAGCACGGAAGGGAGAGAGGAAGATGGAAGAAGAAAGGAAAGAAAGAAGGAATTAGTGCAGTAAGAAAAGGGAAGGAAGGAGGGAAAGAAGGAATGACGGAGGGAGAGAGGGAGGGAAGAAGGATGATGGGGGAAAGGAAGGAAGTTGGGATGAAAAAAGAAAAAATGGAAAGAAGGAAGAAGGTTGGAAAAAAGAAAGGAAAGAAAGATGGAGAGAAGACAAGAAGGAAGGAAGACTCTTGTGCCAAAACAGTGAGGGCCAAAACAAGATAGGAAGGAAGAAGGATGGAAAAGAAAGAAAGAAAGAAAGAAGGAAGGAAGGAAGGAAGGAAAGATCTTGATTACACATTTAAGTGGTACCTGCATGTCTTTCCCTTTCCATGGAGTTTGAGCCAAGGGGGCCTTCAGATCCTTCTTCCAAGCGCCAGATGGAATCGCTATTGGGATTTTCTTCCAAATGAAACAGAGAGAGGCAAGTTAGGATTCTTTAAAGCAGGGGTAGGCAACCGTTTTGAGCCAGGGGCCGGGTTGCTGTCCCTCAGACAACTGGGGGACCGAAGCCAAAAAAATAAATAATTAAATAATTTTTAAACATTTAAACAAATAAATAAACCGGGACAAATGTAGGACAACATTTTCAAATGGTGGACACTTTTTTTAAAAAAGTGGAGGACACGCAAAAAAACTTGCTGATTTTTAAAATTTTTTTAATATAAATGCATGTTTCTGAGGCGTCTATAGACAATTGCCCCCCTTGCCCCTGCGCACGAGAGGCCAAAGGCCCCGGCAGTAATCGGCGGCAGGACCAGGCTGGGGCCAGTCCCAAGGCCTCGCTGGGCTGCAGGTTGCCTACCCCTGCTTTAAAGCATACTAGGCATTCCACATCAACTCCTTTGTCCCCCACCCCACAAAAGCATCCCCCAAGAGCAAGGAAATGACCAACCTGATACTAAGTTTGACTTCCTATTGAGCCTTGAACTAATTACAGTTGTTTCTGTATTAATTATGAGGAATTGTATTTTATAATGTCTGTGTGGGTACATGGACTATAGTCCATGTTATAACTGTATTATTGTTGCCTGATATTTAGTGTGTGTGTGTGTGTATATATATATATATATATATATATATATATCCCCTTCTAGCTAGGATCGATTATTGCTAGCTGATTATATGCTGTGTTATACTTTAACTATTATTATGTTATGTATTTTGTAATTTGTATTTTTCTTTTTTTCATACTTTCTTCCTTTTTATTTTAGTATTATGATATGTTTGTATTTTGTTTTAATTTATTTAATATTGGTTGAGTGGTGCTGAGGACAGAAGGGATTAATTATGACCTTTATTTATTTGTAATGTATTCTTTTAATATTGTTTGAATTGTGTTGTATTATATTGTACTCCTCTATTGTTGTAACCCGCCTGGATTCCATGTGATTGGGTGGGATATAAATAAATTTTAAAAATATATATCTTGCCAAAAAAAGAATAATAATAGAATCATAGAGTTGGAAGACAGTCCAAGGGCCATCCAGTCTAACCCTGTTCTGCCATGCAGGAACTCACCATCAAAGCATCTCCCAACAGACAGCCATTCAGCCTCTTTGAAAGACCTCTAAAGAAAGAGACTTTGTCACTCTCCAAAGGAGTACCTTCCACTGTTGAACAGCTCTTATGGTCCTAACATTGAGGTGGAATCTTTTTTCTTGTATCTTGCACCCATTA
>NW_024805276.1:0-4660 GCF_019175285.1 Sceloporus undulatus
ATCCCCTCAACATGGACACAATCTACAACTATATTAATCCCGAAAGAAGGTAAAGACATAACCGCTCCAAAAAATTATAGACCAATAGCGTTATTAAATTCTGACTATAAATTATTTGTCTCAATTCTAGCGGAGAGATTGAAAAAAGTATTGATAAATTGGATTCACACAGATCAATCAGGTTTTCTTCCCGGCAGAATGATTAAAGATAACATCAGAAATTTGTTAAATTTAATAGAAATACACAGTAAAAGAATTGATAAAAAATTGGCTCTTTTTTTCATTGACGCCGAAAAGGCATTTGATAACGTGAATTGGGATTTTATGACCAGATTATTAAAGAAAATAGATATTGGTGACAAATTTTTAAAAGCTATTGAAACAATATACAAAAAACAAGAAACAAATTTTGTTGTTAATGGAGAGAGAACTGAAAGATGTGAAATATTCAGGGGAGTTAGACAAGGCTGCCCGTTGTCACCTCTATTGTTTATAATGGTATTAGAAATTTTATTAATCCAAATTAGACGAGAATCAAAAATTGAGGGAGTTAAAATTGCAAGAGAAGAATACAAATTGAGGGCTTACGCGGACGACCTGGTTTTGACTATAGCTAACCCAATTGAAAGTATGGATCCTCTATTAAAATTTTTTAAAAAATTTGGCAAAGTAACAGGGTATAAAATCAACATTGAAAAATCTAATATCTTGACGTTGAATTTGGGAAAAGAAGAAAAGGAAGAACTGAAGGAAAAATCAGGCTTCAAGTTGGTCAAAAAGGTGAATTATTTAGGAATTACCTTATCGAGTAAAAATATTGATTTATTTAAAAATAATTATGAAAAAATTTGGAAAATGATAAGAGCTGATTTACAAAAATGGAAAAGCCTGAACTTATCTTGGATCGGAAAGATGGCAATTATAAAAATGACGTTGCTTCCAAAAATACTTTTCCTGTTTCAAAATATTCCTATAATTGGTAACGATCAAATATTCAAAAAATGGGAAAAGGACATTGTACATTTCATTTGGGGTAATAAAAAACCCAGAATTAAAATAAAAATTTTACAAGATTCGATAGAAAGGGGAGGTTTAGCATTGCCAAATCTAAAATGGTACCTCCATGCATGTGTTTTGGATTGGTTAACGGATTGGATAAAATTACAAAATAAGAGAATAATTAACTTAGAAAAATTTGAACTAAAATTTGGACTTCATGGGTATTTATTTTATGATAAACTAAAAGTAGATAGAAATTTTGATAGTCATATATTAAGGAAAACCTTTTTGAAAATTTGGAACAAATATAAAAGATTGTGGTGTCCTAAATTACCGTTATGTACGTCACCGAATGAAGCTATGTATAAAAGGGAAATCCTAAAGGAAAATTATTGGATGACATATAAAGACTTATTGAAATGTAAAGACGGAGAAATGGTACTGAAATCGCAAGAGGAATTAACTAAGGAAGGTTACACGTGTAATTGGTTTGCCTATATGCAATTGAAGGGAAGATTTTTGGCAGATTTAAAAGAAAAGGAAATTGGCCCTATGGAATCAGATTTGGAAAAAATCTTGAAAGATCCTAGAAAGCAAATATCAAAATTCTACAACTTAATTAGGAGGTTTGAGTTGGAAAAAGAAAATATTAAGGAATATATGATAAAATGGGCTAAAGATTTGGGTACCCAGTTACAATTAGAGTCATGGGAAAAATTATGGCAAATCAGGATTAAATATTCACCTTGCGTTCTTATAAAAGAGAACCTATATAAAATGATGTATAGATGGCACCTAACGCCATACAAATTAGCTAAGATGTTTAAGAATAAAAATTATTCATGTTGGAAATGTAAAAGTGAGATTGGCACATATTTACATTGTTGGTGGAACTGTAAAAGAGTACAAGATTATTGGAAAAACATACACAAGGAGATTAAGAAGATAATAGATTTTAAAGGAGGATTGGACCCAAAACTGTATCTTTTAAACATTTCAGATACGTTAAACTTAGACAAAAATCAAGATAAACTTATATTTTTTTTTTATAATTGCGGCGAGGTTGGTGTTTGCAAAACTCTGGAAGAATGAGGAAATTCCCTCACTGGACGAATGGAGACATAAAGTGATGGAGATTTGCGAAATGCAAAAATTAACGTCATACTTAAATGAAACTACATTGGACAAACACTACAATGTGTGGACTCCATGGAAGAAATATATACAAAGAGAGAAAAAAGAATGTAATTCATTTGAACTTTGAAAGAGAAGTGAGAAGAAATATGGTTGTAAAGGGAATCCAGCAACTGTATAGATAGAGATTATGTATTCAATGTAAAGTATCTACCTAGGAACTGTTATCATCTAATATAAGATCTAATGGGCACTAAGAAGTAAAACATTGAGAGTTAGTAAATAATCAAGTAGAATCATTCTAAAGTACTTTGGATTATAGCCTAAGGAAGTGAACATAGAGAAGAAAAGTTTGTATAAACAGAATTAGTGTCAAGCGTCGTTTTCTTTGTTTTTAAAATAATTTGTGTATTTTTTGTAATTAAAAAAAAAAAGAATTACTGTTCTACTGCACTGGAGGGTGGAAGTTTAGTTCACAAGGCTTAAGACAAGATTTCATGGTCCTTCAACATCATGTCTTCGTTCTGCTTACTGCATTGACTTCATAAGGCAGCAGTTCTACTGATCCTAATAGTAAAGCCAGGATTACTTGTTCTCTATCACAGATACATTGACAACCAAACAAAATGTCCAATCAAAATGCACAGAGCACAGCATGCAAGTTTTTGAATATCTACTAGATTCTTCATCAAGAAAATAATGTTTTGGGGTTTTTTAACATACACAAGAAGAAAAATGATGGTGTTGGAGTCACAGTGCTACATTTTCTACCAGAAGTTGTTTGTGTTGTTGTTCAGTTGGTTTGGAGGGAAATCAATGTAGCCAAAACCACTCCCCTCCATCTTTCTCTTTCTCTCTCTTTGGCTATATGGGGACCAAGACAAAAAGCAGTAAAGTAAAATTTAATCTCCATTAGCAGCAGTAAAGTAACTCCTCTTGTGATCCGGAGTGTTTATTCAACATTCAAGACCAGTTTGTACAATCTGAATGTTGGATCCTCCCCCCCCCCCCACACACACACACATTCCCCCCCCCCTGTACTGCATCTCTTGAAGTTGCAGGAAAACTTCATGTTGTATGCTTGTCCATTTTGGAAATCTAGATAAAAATTGCTCCAGGGAAAGGTACCATGGGATAGCTCTGCACTAAATAAAGGCAGAAAGGCTGAACAACCTTGGCTGGTCCCCTGCTGGTGTGTGTCAGGCAACTAGTCCAGTGAAAATTATCACAGCTTGAATCCCCCTACACCTCTAGAAGGTGCAGTACTTTTTCAACAGACTTCAGAAATCATGCAATTAAAAGTTACACAGGCAGCTGTAAGACCTCCAAAATCATTGCCTTGCTTGAGAAAATGAGATCTACTCTGCAGCAGTGATAAGCAACCTGGTGCCTTCCAGATGTTTTGTACTACAAATTCCACCAGCACCAGTCAGCCTAGTTGATGGTAAGAAATATAAGAGTTGCAACCAAAACCAAGGGTTAGCCACCCTTGTCCTGTGAGGGCAAGCTGTGTCCAGTGAGACACTCCAGAGGAATTTAAGAGAAGATCCAGTAGAAATTGCTCTGAGAAGACCTGGTCAAGTTAAACACAGAGACTGCTCTAGAGGGATCTAGAGAGGCCTGAGATAAAAAGGGCTGAAATAGACACTGCATCTGTCCAGGAAAACGCTAGATCGTGCCTAACCACCAAGTAGGCTTGGCATATACACAGACTTGATGCTACCCAAAATATTTACTTGGCATTGATATTTCTAAAATACACATATGAACAGGGTTAAGCAGTGTGATCTACTGACCATTGAATGAGGGATAGGGAATATTTATTGGCCTACAGTAAGAGGATTTTACTGCTTTAATCCAAATGCTTATGCCCAGCTCACAATCATATCCGGATAGCCACCTCCATTATGTGGTAAGGTACAAATAAAGATGGGGCTGATGGTGATTGTACAAATACAACAACAGTTGCTACCACCACGACCCACTCGTACTACCTTCCCTTGGTAGTGAGACCATGTGATTCTATAAGGTAAAAATAACTATATTATTCTTACAATAAGTCATATTTTTCCTCTTTTCTTTCTTTTTCTGTTTTGGTATTTACATTTAAAATTCCAAGTGGTTGGGAGAGCCAGTTTGGTGTAACGGTTTGAATGTTAGACTATAAATTAGGACATAAGGGATCCCCACTTGGCCACAGAAACCCATGGAGTGCCCATGGTTGAGTCACACACTCTCAGCCCCAGAAAACTGCATGATAGGCTCACCTTAGGTTCATCATAAGTTGGAAATGACTTGAAATTGCACAACAACAACAATCAACTTGGGAAAATGGCCACTGCTTAATTCTTCCAACTAGTGAGGACCAGTATGGTAGTGAAGGCAGGACTCACAAGGTCAAAGTGCCAGACCCTTTAAATAAGTTGGCATTGTATTATCTCAACACCCCCCTCAGGCTTCCTTGTTCCTTCTAAACTATAATGTAATCCACACAGTAGTCTGACAGGTTGAGGGATGGGTGTATTTT
>NW_024805277.1:0-4658 GCF_019175285.1 Sceloporus undulatus
ACTGTTTATCAGATAATCTAAAATAGAAAATGATAGGATAAAGAGATTGACAGTAAGGAAGTAATGATTGAAGAATATAAACATGACAGTAGTTATGTGTTATGATATATCATGGATGATCGTCAAATATTGTTTTTCTTTTTATGTTTTTAAAAATTAATAAAAATCATTAAAAAAAAGAATCAGATGACTTGCATGATTGAATACACATTAATTCTGCCCAAATGTTGAAGCAGTAAGCATCTCCATTTTCTTTTCATCCTCCTTTCTCTTCATTTTTTTCTCAACATGAAGAAATTTCTGAATATTGGAACTGAAATGAAATTCTTCCCTATGCCTAATTTGACTATCCTGATATTAAACATATTTATTTGGAAATCAGTACAATTTTCATAGAGAAAAGGAAAATACATCTTTAAAGTAAAAACAATAAAATGAAGATCTATAACCAATTTTCTCCCTTTGAAAGGATGTTTTATAAAAGGGCTTGAAAGTGGGCTCAGGTTTAGTGTCCTTGTCAGTCCAGGTACTGGTTTTAGACCTGTTTCTGGAGTGGGGTGGATTTGGGTAGGCTGGGCAGTGGGGTCCTAGACATCAATCCTAAGGTACACACACAGCTATATGACTGGCTGTTTATCTCACAGTGGAAATCAGGTAAATTGTTACTCGTCCAGACTTCTCAGTCATACACATTTATGCTTAAGAAGAGTATAATAGCTGCTTCTATCTATGTTTACTGGGAAAAAGAGAAAGTTGATTAAAACATACCATCTTTTACTATCAGTGGCTTCCATGTTAATGGGATGGTGACTATGCTCCATGCTTTAATCAAATCTTTAAGGGAGCTATCCAAGATGCTGAACCTGTTTTGGAGGCAGGACTCAGCACTTTGGATGAACTAAATGTGAAGTGGAATAATAGAATCACAAGATCATAGAGTTGGAAAAGACCACAAGGCCAACCAGTCCATCTGCCTGCCATGCAAGTACAGTACACCAATCAAAGCGACCCTAGTAGATGGCCATCCAACCTCTGTTTAAAAACCTCCAAAAGAAGGAGATTCCACCACATGCTGAGACAGACTATTCTGCTGTCGGACAGCTCTTACTGTCAGGAAGTTCTTCCTAATCTTGGAATCTCTGTTTCTGTAGTTTGAATCCATAGCTCTGACTTTCAGAATGTTTCCCCTGAGATTTAGATTGCTCTTTGTCTTAGTCTCTGGAGCCATGGAAAACAAGCCCCTTCCTCCTTTGATATAACATCCCTTCAAATATTTAAACATGACTATAATGTCCCCTCTTAACTTTTTTTAACTCAGGCTAAACATTGACAGTCCCTATTCCACTCTTCATAAGGCATGGCTTCCAGGCTTTTCACCATTTTGGTCGCCCTCACTCCAGCTTGTCAACATCCTTCTTGAATTGTGGTGCCCAGAACTGGACACAATATTCCAGATGAAGCCTGACCAAAGCAGAATACAGTGGCACTATCACTTCTCTTCCAACTCTATGATTCTATGATTATTACCTCTTGGTGACTCATGAATACATGCAGTATTACTATCATCATGTGTTTAAAACCACAGATAGCATTTTCATATCTATCTTTGTCTCCCCTTACAGATTTTGTGTAAACATATTTTAGTAGAATCTGTTCACACATAAAGCTGTCACCCATCAGTAATTAAGCCCAGAATAATGATGTTTTCTACCTGTTTGCATAAACAAGCTCTAAACTTCAAAGTACTATATGATTATTCTGCAGTAGGACTTGAAGCACCTTGATGCTAACAAATGTGCAACTGTTCATGGTAACACAGCTACTGTCTGAGTTCTAGAAGAGTGTACTTATTAAAAGTAAAAATAATAACTTAAGTTTTGTTTTTGTTTTTTTAAAAAACTGCCTACATATCATTAGCTTGTAGAGATCAATATCTTGTTCATCAGTCAAGACGAAAACAACCACAAAGCTACGTACACATCAAAGAGCAGAAAACAGATTGATTAAAAAAGGGGGTGCAGGAATATTTCTAACAAGAAATCCAACTTTTGAATATATAACAAGAAACACTGTAAGTTTTTCCTCCTGAAATGTAGTTTATTAAACAGTTCTGTTCTTCTTCAGCGGAATGGGCAGCAATTACCTTTGCAAACCTTACCTTTGAAAACTCCCTTTTATTGTCTGTAAGTACAAAGTGATCTAAAAATATTGAAACTTTTTTAATTTAGGAAAAGAGCCTCATATAAATAGCTGATAACACTAAGAATTCCCAGTGCCCATGGAAAGCTGGCATGTCAAAGAGGAGGAAGTCAGACTTGGACACACTGTGTTACAGATAACAACATTACATGTAACTCATTTTCTTTGGAGATCACAAAATAATGATGATATCACCATTGCTGTCTGGTTATGTCTTCATTTTTAAAATGCAACAAGTAATGTTTACCCATTCATTAGGAGGGTTTTTTAATAAGGAAATTTGAAGCCAGCTTTATATTTGTATGTGGATTACATTTTTTAAAGGGCAATATTTCAATCATTAGTAACAATTATCTACTTAACATCAAATAATAACAAGTAACAAGTTAACACTTGTGTTTAAAATAACATTCCAAACTCTGGAGGGTTCTAGCCAAACCTTCATAATGCTGTATTAGTTTTCTGATCTCAGAGAAGTTTGACATGGGGGCAGTCAAATGTGCATTATAATGTTTTTTAGTCCAGGTTCTTTATTCTTAAAAATACTGGAAATAATCAATTAACTAGTAATAAATTTAAACTAGGAGTGCAATCCTAACCAAAACACTTCCTTGGGAAGAGGATTCATTCAATATTTACTTCTATATATACTTCTGACTAGGCATGACTGATGATGTGATATAAATTATCATAACAATATATATCTAGTTAGAGATTATTACCTTTGCCCTGTGATTTGAGCATTAAAAAAGCACTAGCTTTTGAAAAGAAAAAGGAGCAACGACCAATTTATTGTATTGATATGAGTTTTCTAAGAAAAAAAAATTCCCTTTTTTCCCATTTTATAGACACCTAGAGAACAAAACTAAAAACGTATCCAGTGTCATTGTTATATAGCAATAGCAAGTACATTTCTGTACCGCTTATCAGTTCACTTAAGCACTCCCTAAGCAGTTTAGAATGTGTAAGCTAATCGCCCCCCCAAAAGCTGGGTACTCATTTTAGCAACCTTGGAAGTATGAAAGGCTGAGTCAACCCTGAGCTCCTTGCTGGTATTGAATTCACAACTTCGTGATTTATGAGTTATTGGCTGCAGTACAGGCATTTAACCACTGCATCTCTTCTTATATAATAGCTAAATATCTGAAAAATCTAAAAGTTGATTAGAGTAGAAAATACAATAAAAGTATGCTTTGGCTCCAGTTCTATATCACCTTAATGGGAATAGGCTCTACTGAACTCAGTGGGAGCTGCTTCTGAGTAAATATGTATATGACTACGCATATATCACTCATTCTTTCCCTCATTCTTTCATGCATATGTGCACAGTGAGACACACAAAGCTTTACTTGGAAATTATTTTAATTGGAATACTTGTAAGTATTTTAAAACAGGATAAATAAAATATTGTGTGTGTGTGTGTGTGTTGTGTGCCTTCAAGTCATTTCTGACCTATGGTGACCCCAATGCTATCCTAGGGTTTTCTTGGCAAGTTTCTTCAGAGGGGGTTTGCTATTGCTATCCCCTGAGGCTGAGAGACTGTGACTTGCCCAAGGTCAGCCAGTGGATTTTCATGGCCCAGTCGGAATTCCAATTCTGCTCTCTAGAGTCATAATCCAACACTCAAACCACTACACCACACTGGTAATTCCTTTAAAGTATTTATCGCTTAAAGTGAAAAATACTTCTCATAAATTAAATTAGCTAGTTTTGAAAGAGGAATAAAAGGTCAGAAATGATTGCCAGGAATAATCCTTTAGATCCTCTTCTTATTTTTAATTGTCAGATGAGATGGATTTCCCAAAGAACCACTAATCTGCTTCCAATCTAAAATTTATGGGGTTTTCAACTCTTGTAGGTCAACATTAAATAACAATAAATGTACCACTCCTACATCCAATAGATTTGATGCTCTAGAAACCAAAGGTGTAGAGCTTAAGCAAATATGTATAAATAATAAGCCCTACATGGACTGGGTCCAGTCTGCTTGAAGGAACACCTCCTCCCATACAAGCCTTCCCGTACACTCTGATCCTCCAGGAAAAACCTTTTACAATCTAGAAAGACCAGACTGGCGGTGACCTCCCGGAGGTCCTTCTCTTTCACCACTCCAAAAATTTGGAATGACCTGCCGGAAGAGATTCGCCAGTTATCCTCACTCGAGGCTTTAAAAAAGGTGACAAAAACCTTTCTCTTCCGGCAGGCCTTCCCCGATTGATAATGTCCAGAACCACTTGAATCCCCCTCCTTTTATTATTTTTCTTATTTGTGGTCTGTTTTTTCTATTTTTTAATTTTGATGTATTGTTATTGTTTGGTTTTATATAAATTTTGGGTGCTATGCGATCAAAAATCATGACCCCTGACTGACCCCATCGCAAGCCGCCATTACCCTAAGAGCGAGCCGACCACATAGCCAGCAAGCTTGCTAGGCTTGGTCACAGAAAAAAAGTACATTTT
>NW_024805278.1:0-4656 GCF_019175285.1 Sceloporus undulatus
TCCCCTTAAAAAACTAAACAGTGCTATCGTATCACCTCTTAACCTTCTCTTCTCCAGGCTAAACATCCCCAGCTCCGTAAGTTGCCCCTCATAAGGCATGGTTTCCATAGCATTGAGACTTGGCATTTAAAGTGGTGTCAGACTGCCTAATTTCTGTGGTATGGATGCAGCCTGTGAGAGCTTTTCCTCATCCTTACATCGTTGTTGTTATTGGCCCTCGGGTCGGCCTTGACTCATGGCGACCCGGTGGATGAGGCATCTTCAAGACTCCCTGCCCTCCACTTCTTTGCTCCTTATTGCTGTTATCTGCCTTTGAGTTGGTTTTGACTCATGGTAACCCTGTGAATGAGGAGACATCTCCATGTTTACCTGCGCTCAACAACTCTGCTCTCGTCCTGCAAATTCATGCCTGTGTTCTACCTGATCCATTGGGTCCATCCATTTGGCTGCAGTCTTCCTCTGTTTTTACTGCCTTCTACCTTCTTTAGCATTATTGTCTTTGCTTGTGATGTAGTGGTTTGAGAACTGGACTGTGATTCTGGAGACCAAAGTTTGATTCCCAGCTCAGTCATGAAAGCAACTGGGTGACCTTGGTCAAGTCATATGCTTTCAGCCTTAGGGGAAGTCAATGGCAAACCTCCTCTGAACATGTCTTGCCAAGAAAACCATGATAGGGTTGTCATAGGGTCTCCAAAAGTCAGAAATGACTTGAAGGCACACAACAACAGTCCTCATGATGTGCCCAAAATACAACAGCCCCAGTTTCATCATTTTGACTTCCAGGGAGATTTCTGACTTGATCTGTTCTAGGACCAATTTGTTTGTCTTTTTGGCTTTCTACAGTATTCTCAGCACTCTTCTCCAGCACCACATCTCAGATGAGTTGGCTTTCTTCACTGTCCAACTCTCACATTCATACATGGTGATGGGGGATAGGATGGCTTGGACAATTCTAACTTTAGTGCTCAGTTGTTTAGGTTTAAACTTTAGGATCTTGTCTAGTTCCACTGTTCTTTTGCTTAAGGCCATGGTTCCCAACCAGAAGAGACCCACTGGTTCCTGAGGCTTGGCTGTGGTTGGAGTGGGTGTTGGGATGTTCTCTTTCAGCTCCCAGCTTAGGTTTGAAATTCCTCATCATGTGGGGTGTTTTGGTTTGATTTTTAACTTCTCCTGCCACAAGTGTGTCCTTCACCTTCTCAAGATCCTTTTCTGTCTCTGTATCATCCATCTTAAGTAGTCTTCATGTTTATTTTCCTAGGTGGAGCTCTTTCTGTTGTAAGGTCCCAGCATAAATATGGCATAACATCTGAGGACACCCTACCAGCTTGTTTTCCATTATGTTGTCCCCCTATGAGGGGGACATAAAGTAGCATAACGTGATCTGATAGCACAGATGTGTATGTGTTGATAAAAGCTCTGTATAATCATTGGTAGATATGTTAAAATCTCTGAGGTGAAATAAATGTAGACTAGTTTCCTGGTACATCTCAAAGATGCTACCAGATTCCTAGGCTAAAACAGATGAAATAATCTCAAATGCATAATGCAGAAATTTGATACCATTTTAACTCCTCCTCGCCATACTATTCAACGTCTTTTTCGTGATCTTCAATCTGTCGACTCTAACCATCTTGGTCTGACCCTGGATTCATCTCTCTCTTCCCTAAATCTCGGGGATTCTGCTGATTCAGCTATGGCCTGTTACAGACTGCCAAAATAAAGCTGCTTCGTGTCTCTTTGGAGGTATGCTATTTAAATGATGCATGCATCCTAAGAATCAGGAAGCTGCACCAAAAGCTGCACACTGGTGCTTAGGAAGGGAGTATGGCTTTGGTGCGACCTCTGGACTCTTAGGACCCATGCATCATTTAAATAGCATATCTCCAAAGAGACCCGAAGCAGCTTTATTTTGGCAGTCTGTAACAGGCCTCAGTCTTTATTTAGCTCCACTCTTTCCTCAACTCTTGACCATTTTGCCCCTGTCTCTGTACGCACTTCTTCCTCCAAGACTAGACCTCAGCCCTGGCTTACCCCCAACATTAAGTTTCTCCGGTCCTGCTCTAGAGCGGCCGAACGTCTTTGGAGAAAGTCCAAAGAGTGGGCTGATTTTATCCATTTCAAATTTGTTCTTTCTTCCTTCTCACGCGCCCTGTCTATGGCTAAACAGAATTATTACAAATCATTGATCTCTGCCAATGAGAGGTGCCCACAGCGTTTGTTCTCCACCTTCAACACTTTGCTTAAACCTCCCTCTCCTCCTGTCTCTTCATCTTTCTCTCCTAATGACTTTGCTAACTATTTCATCTCTAAGATTACCACTATTCGCTCTGAGATAGTCCCTCCTGATTCTTCTTCTGCTCTTAATCTTCTATCGTCTTCGCCTAACAAATTTTCTGTCTTTCCTCCTGCCTCTTTGGATGAACTCTCTACACTTCTGAACTCTTCCAAACCTGCAACCTGTCCTCTTGATCCAATTCCTACTCCTCTTCTAATCTCTATAGCTCCCTCCTTTCTGCCCTCGCTTCTCCATATCTTCAATCTCTCTCTCTACAGGCTCCTTCCCGTCGGACTTCAAACATGCTCTCATTTCCCCAATTCTGAAAAAACCTTCTCTTGACCCCTCCTCTTTGTCTAGCTATCATCCGATTTCTCTTCTTCCCTTTCTTTCTAAGGTTTTGGAATGGGTTGTCTATTCGCGCTGTCTTGAGTTTCTTGAAGCCAACTCCATTCTCGATCCCTTTCAGTCTGGTTTCCGCCCAAGGCATTCTACAGAGACAGCTCTCACTAAGATCTCGAATGACCTTTTACAGGCCAAGGCTAATGGCCTTTACTCTGTTCTCATTCTTCTCGATTTGTCTGCAGCCTTTGACACTGTTGATCACTGTCTCCTAATTGACATACTCTCTGACCTTGGGTTCTCAGACTCTGTTCTCGACTGGTTTAGATCTTACTTGTCTGGCAGATCTTTTGCAGTAGTTGCAGGGGGTCTGACTTCTTCTTCTGTTCCCTTATCTGTTGGAGTTCCCCAGGGCTCTGTTCTGGGTCCCCTTCTGTTTTCTCTCTACACACTGTCCTTAGGAAAACTCATCAGCTCTTTTGGTTTTTCCTACCATCTGTATGCCGATGACACCCAGCTGTATCTTTCTGCCCCTGACCTTTCTCCAAGGCTTGAACAGCAAGTCTCGTCTTGCCTTACAGCTGTCTCACAGTGGATGCGCCATCGGTGTTTGAAGCTCAACATGTCCAAGACGGAGCTTCTTGTCTTTCCTCCTAAGCCCAACCTTCAACACTCCTTTTCTGTCTCTGTGGACAACATTTCCATTCAACCAGTCCAGCAAGCCCGCAGTCTTGGTTTTATCTTTGACTCTTCTCTGTCGTGTATCCCTCAGATCCAGACCACAGCCAAGGCTTGTAGATTCTTTTTGTACAATATTGCCAAAATCCGACCATATCTCTCCGCCTTTACTGCCAAGATCCTGGTCCATGCCCTAGTGATCTCACGACTTGATTACTGTAATGTCCTCCTGGCTGGGCTTCCTTTTTCTTACCTCCGTCCAGCATTCAGCTGCACGCATTATCACTTCCACCCACCGCTCTGACCACATCTCTCCTGTGTTGGCATCCCTTCACTGGCTCCCTCTCCCTTTCCGCATTCAGTATAAGCTCCTGCTGTCGACATTCAAAGCCCTCCATGGACTGGCCCCTCCTTACTTATCAGACCTTCTTTCTCCTCACCTTCCCACCAGGGCCCTCCGTTCTGGTAGTCAAGGGTTCTTGTCTCAGCCCAGGATTTCCTCTGCCCCATCCCGGATTCGCCCCTTTTCACTTGCTGCCCCTCACTCCTGGAACCTTCTTCCTCCACAAGCAAGAGCCATCACTTCTTTAACCAGCTTCAAAACAGAGTTGAAAACCATCCTATTCAGAGAAGCCTTCCCAGGCATCGCATAATTGTCGCTTACTATCTGATGTTCTGTTGTTGGCTGTTTATCGATCCATTTCCTGTATTCCTATGTACTGTATATGTATTATCCTACTTGTGATTATGTATTTTCCCTGGATAATGATTAACCATCCATTATGAAGCCTTGCCCTCCCTCCAGTCCATCTGCCTTGGTCCAGGCCTCGGAGGTTGAGAGGAACTGCTGGACCTCTTACCCTTTCCCGTCACCACTCCCTTCTCCTTCTGTGTCATGTCTTTTTAGCTTGTAAGCCTGAGGGCAGGGAACCGTCTAACTAAAAAGATTGCATGTACAGCGCTGTGTAAATTTACAGCGCTTCATAAATAAAGGTTAATAATAATAATAATAATAACTGCCCTGGCTCAGTGCTAGGGAATCCTGGGAGTTGTAGTTTGTGGTGGCACCAGAACTCCATGACAGAGAAGGCTAAATGTGTCACAAATCTGCAGTTCACAGAATTCCATAGCATTGAGCCAGGGCAGTTAAACTGGTCTCAAACTGGATTATTTCTGTCGTGTGTTTTGGCCCTAACACAGCTGTCTCTGAGTACAAACTTGAGGCTGCATCTGCACTGCAGAAATAATCCAGTTTGACACCACTTTTACTGGCTTGACTCCATGCTGTGGAATTGTTTGCTGTGGCACCAGAGCTCTGACAGAGAAGGCTAAATGTCTCAGAAAACTACAGTTCCCAGAAT
>NW_024805279.1:0-4656 GCF_019175285.1 Sceloporus undulatus
CAGAGCATGCGCAAGGCTGCCAATGCGAATGAGTCAATACACATTGTATTGGGCTGGTGTGGTAATCCAATCTGCACTTGCCTCACTTTGCCTGAACACGCATCACACTAATTACCTCCGATTGGAACCGACTCCGCAACCCCTCGATTCGGAAGGCCACCCAGGTGTGAAAATACAGCGCGATATAACGTGAATACACATCGTCCAATGCGCACTCACCCTACTTCTGAGCTCAGTGTTATTCCAGGTGGGGCCTGACCAAAGCAGAATACAGTGGCACTATTACTTCTCTTGACCTAGACACTATATATCTTCATAAGATGAGTAATACCCTGAGTACAAACACCAAACTATTGATCAATTGTAATAGGAAGTGTAGAGTGTTGCCAGATTCCTCTGGGTTTCATAGAATCCTAAAGTTAGAAGAGGCTCCCCAAAGGCCATGGCTGTTCCTGCCATGCAGGAATACACAGAGTCACAGTTGGAGAGACCCCAAGGGGCCATCCAGTCCAGCCCCCTTCCAAGGCCTCCCTGTGGCAGATGGCCATCCAGGCTCTCTTTAAAAACAGCATCCAAAGGAGGAGTCTTGGCCACCAAAAGACGGCCACGTCGGACTCTTTGCCCAGGGCAGAGCAGCCATGGTTGGTTCAAAGCTGCAGAAGCAGAGTGACCCATGCAGTGTCCACTGCCCATGCTGGGGTACATCGTACATGGATGTGCATTGAGCATTTTGTGGTGCATCTGGCGCTCTCGGTCAGTTGCCCTTCAGTTGTGTAGCACACTTAATGCTCTGCATGTGGAAATGTCACCAGTCAGCCCAGTGAGGGACAGTGGTGTGGCTTAAGTGCTGGGAAAGACTCTGGGAGACCAGGGTTCAAATTCCCACTCAGCTGTGGAAACCCTGAGAAGTCACACACTCTCAGCTTCAGGAAAAGGTAACAGCAAACCTCCTCTGAACAAAGCTTGCAAGAAAACCTCATGATAGCTTTGCTTTAGAATTGTCACAAGTCCAAAACAACTTGAAGGCATGCAACATTGGCAGCCCTGAGGTAGGACCATGATTCTAATGTCCGGACTGCAATGCTGTGAAGCGTCTGCATACAAGGAGCGTGTAATTACTACAAGGCTACTGTCTCTGTCTTGTTCCCAGCCTGTCATTTGGTTCTTTGAAAGCATGGGGCTGCGCTGCCTTTTCCAAACAAGAGTGCTGCAACATGAAGAGACCTGGAAAATGTTTATTCCCCTCCTAAGTAGCTCCAGATGTTCTCCCTGCCGTTCCAGATGTGCCAAGCCCTTTTGGCAGCTCCGTCTTGCTGGAGTGCAGCACAGAGGGAATCTGCTGTGTATCTCTTGCGTGTGTGACTGTGCATTCTGTGCTTCCAGGCGCTTCCACCTCTTGCTTCAGCTCCAATGCTTTGTTGAGAGTTCCTGCATGGCAGAAGAAGGGGTTGGGCTGGATGGCCCTTGGGGTCTCTTCCAACTCTAGGATTCTATGATTCTAAAAGGGAGAGGGAACAGAAAAGGCTCCTGGGCAATGCAGGGGTCCAGCATGCAGCTCTGGGCAATGCAGATGCTGAGGAAGACCCACAGCAGAGGCCCAGAGGAAGCCATGGCCCAGTCCCTCAGCTTGGCGCAATAGACCCAAGGGCCCTGGGGCCAGGGGAGGTAAGGGGCAGGGAGGCCAGGCTGTGCTTGCGCACTTGCGACAGCCTTTTCCAGGGGGCTGCTTCGCTGCCATCTCCCCCTTTTCTTGCTCCCTGGGAACTCCCAGTGTTGTGTGGGTTTGTTGCAAGCTGCACCCCAGTCCTTCCTTGGGGCTACCCACCCCACACAGCAGTGGCCCAGGCCCTTGCTGAAGGGTTCCCGTGGTTAAAGAAATCGGGAAAGAGAAGCACCAAAGACTGCACACGCTTCCTTTTCTGTGCCCATCCCATGTCAGAGATGGCAAAATGGTGACAGGGGAGAGAGAAAAGGCAGAACGACAGTGGAGCAGAGGATGCAGCACAGAACAAGTCAAGCTGCAGGAAAAGAGATTCCATCTCAACATTAGGAGGGACTTCCTGACAGTAAGGGCTGTTTGACAGTGGAATATACTCTTTACTTGGAGATTTTGGTGAAGTCCCCTTCCTTGGAGGTCTTTAAACAGAGGCTGGATGGCCATCTGTCAATGGGGATGACTTGACTGAGAGTTCCTGCATGGCAGAAGAAGGGGGTTGGACTGGGTGGCCCCTGGGGTCTCTTCCAACTCTATGATTCTATGAAGAAGGAGCATAGGAATACCTGAATAGCCTAAAGAAACCCATCATGTCCCCAGGGCCAGGTGAACATCATCCACGGGGATTAGAAGAACTGGAAGAAGGAATCTCAGAGCCACTGGCAATAAGCTTTGAGAATGCCTGGAATCTCAGAGCTGGAAGAGTCCCCCCCAAAAAGGCCACCCAGTCCAACCCCCTTCTTCTGCCATTTAGGAAGACATCCAAGCCCTCCCTTGGACAGATGTCAGAAGTAGACTCCAACTCACTCCATGGAAGAAGCAGCGTCCTCCAATGACGATCAGTTCTTACTGTCAGGAATTGCTTCCTAATGTTGCGCTTTAATCTCTTCCATCCATTGCTCTTTGTCCTGTTCTCTGGAGCAGCAGAAAACAAGCTTGCTCCCTCCTCAGTATGACACCCCTTTGTATACTTAAACAGGGCTATCATCACATCACCTTTTAACCTTCTCTTCTCCAGACTAAGCATCCCAGCTCCTTAAGGCGCTCCTCCGAGGGCTTGGTGGTTCCCAGACTATCTATCATTTGGGCTGGCCTCCGCTGGACACGCTCCGGCTTCATGTCTGGAGCAGCCAGAACAGCAAAGGGCTCCTGAGGGCAGCCCCACCTCTGTCAGCCAGAAACAGGGTCAGGGGACTCATTCTCGGCCCGGTGCCTCCATCCCACTCAATGGGACGCCTCATGGAGGATGAACTGGTGCCACCAGGATGCTCCAAGGATCAATAGGGGATGGAGAAGAGTGGGGAACAAGGGTATTTAAAGAGGGCCATCATATCACCTCTTAACCTTCTCTTCTCCAAGCTAAACATACCTATTTCCCTAAATCTTTCCTCGTAGGAATCATAGAATCATACAGTTGGAAGAGACCCCCAAGGACCCCGATCCAGTCCAATGCTCAGCCATGCAGGAACTCTTAATCAAAGCATCCCCACTGACAGATAGCCATCCAGTCTCTATTTAAAAACAGCCTCCAAAGAAGGAGAATCCACCATTCTTCATTGAGGGAGTGTTTTCCACTGTCAAACAGCTCTTACTCTCAACTAGTTCCTCCTAATGTTGCCCTGGAATCTCTTTTCCTGGAGCTTACATCCATTGCTCCTTGTCCTGTTCTCTGGAGCAGCAGAAAACAAGCTTGCTCCCTCCTCAATATGGCATCCCTTCAAATATTTAAACAGGGCTATTATCATATCACCTCTTAACCTTCTTTTCTCCAGGCTAAACATCCCCAGCTCCCTAAGTCTCTCCTCATAGGCATGCCTTACAGACCCTTAACTATTTTAGTCACCCTCCTCTGGATGCAAGCTCCAGCCTTGCCCCATTCATTGCATCTTTTCAGCCTTTTAAATGGTGTGTGTGTGTGAACGTTACAGCCCGTTTCTGCCCAAAGGCAGATGTTTGGGGAGCAGTGGAGTCAACCCCCCTTTTAGGGTGTCACCTGGTGCAATCCGTACTCCCTGCACCTCCCTGGCGATGATGTCCCTTCTTGGCCATGACTTTGCTGGATGCAAGGGCATCTGCCTCAGTTTCCCTCCACCCTTGGCTGCCCCCATGTCTTGCCCCCCCCCCCAACTGCTTGTAGGAAGGGCTTCCCAGTGCAGCACCCACTGGGCAAGGGCAAGGGGAAGGTCCCCCCTTCACTGGGAACAATGGCATGTGTGCAAGTGTGTGTCTGTGTGGCTTCCAGGAAGGCCCCAGCCTGGGAAACCCCAGAACCTGCCCAGCAGAGCGGGAAGCGGCCTGTGCGCATGAGTGTGTCCCTAGATAAGGCACCTCTCTGGCCAGAGGGTCAGAGAAGCCAGGGCTTATCTCCTCATTCCGGGGGAGGAAGTGAGTCACAGAGTGATACAACGGTCCCAAGAGCTCACCCTTCCTCCGAAACGGGGGCTTCCTCTCCTTTCCCAAAAAAGAACCCCTTGCAGAGGATGCAGCTGAGCGAAACCTGACAAGCCTCCCCTTCTTCATCCAGACAGATTTTCCAGGCCAGGAGGAAATGGTGCAAAATGGGGAAAGGGAGGCAGGAGGGGGAACTCCAAGGGGAGCTGGCAGTTGGAGGAGGACCAGGCCCACGGCCAAAGAGCCGGCCGGGAAGGAGGCCTGGGCCCCATAGCTGACCCATGGGATGGGACCCAGAGGAGGGGACAAAGGTGAGGGGCACCCTGGGGTCTCCTGGTCTGCGCCTCCGCTTGCAAAAGTGGTCTGCGATGGGAGAAGGTAGGGAACAGCTTGGCAAGGGCCCCACTCCGCTGCCTGGAGGAGCGTTTCCAGAAGGAGGTGCCCAGGTCTTCCTGGCAGGGCTGTTGTTGTGTGCCCTTGAGTCATTTCTAACTTCTGGCAACCCCAAAGTGAACCTATCATGGGATTTTCTTGGCAAGAGATGTTCAGAG
>NW_024805280.1:0-4656 GCF_019175285.1 Sceloporus undulatus
CCCTTGAGAAATCCAGTTGAATGGTTCCCCCCTCAACTTCGTCATCCGAAAACAGGACAAAGGTGGTGAAGGGCCATTTGTGAACAACTCTAGCAAACAAAACAAAACAAAACACCTCAAAGCAATTGAGATAGGCCTCAAACTGAGATACTTTGGCGGGTTACAGACGGGCAGGGGAGGACGTCTTGGAGGTGTATTTAGCTGAATGCAGAGCCTCCAGACGGCCCGCCCCGGGGGCGTGCTTCAGGTATTGGAGCTTCCACACGGGGGGCAATGAAGACGCCTCACCTGGGTCCGTTTCGGACCCGGAGTTTCCAAACCGCCGCCTCGGAGGACGCTGCAAAAAGAGAGGCAGCTTCCGCACGGGCGGCCCAAACCGCGGCTTTTTTTTTCTTTTGCCGGCTACTGGATGCGCAGCTGCGCAGCTACAGCGCTAAGCAGCGGCAGAAAGCCTATGTGCGCATTTAAAGCGCCCAAGCCCCTTTAAACTTTCTCTCATCTACGAGACCATGGAGGCTGGCATCTATGTGCCAGGGAACCCCAGCATCAACATCACAGGCCAGCAGATCGGGCCCCTGATACTGGCTCACTGTGCCTACCCCATTCGGAAGTGGCTCATGACCCCCTTGAAGAGAAAGAGAAGAAGAAAGCAGGGGAGACTGTGAGGAATGCCCTGGCAGATTTTTTTCTGACAAGGAGAATCTGAAGGATGGCTCCTGTGCCATCATCTGTGATGTCAGAGTGCATTGTTCTGTAATAGCATAAGCACATGAATAAATGTATCCCATTATCCACAGTTTGAGTCTGCCTATCATTCCTGATCTGTGCTGTGGGCATGTTTTGCCACGTGCCTGAGGGGGACACACACAAACACACACACACAAAAGGTCTCCTGGCGCCTGTTTTCCTGGGGCAAAAAGATACATCAGCTCCAACTGCCAATTGCCCCTTTGACAATGTATCAATCCCCCTCAAGTTCAAGCTTTCCTAATGGCCCATTTGAATGTATCAATGGGGCACCCAGAGGACATCTATTGGGGGAAAGATTCAAACTGCCCCTCTGAAAGCTTTCATTGGTCTAGGACCACCGTGGCCTAACGGCCCAGAGCCGCAGGTGCCCATATATACCCGTGCGCAACTGTGCAAGACCCCATGATGGCGATCGACATGGCAGAGCCACGCAGGAGGGTCCCGGTCCGAATCGCCTACTGGACCGATGAGGAGGTCGGGATCCTCCTGGACTCCCTGATGCCACAGGCAGCTGCGAGGAGAGTGATGGCTAGCACCAACAAGCCCAACCGGGGGCATTTTCTCGAGGCATCTCGTGCCCTCCGAAACCAAGGGTTTCAAAGAACGCTGCACCAATGTAGAGTGAAGTTTAAAACTCTCAAGGCAGCGTTCTTTGAAACCCTGGAGGATTTCGGAGAGGCGCCCCCGGTTGACAGGCAGCCACCATTCTTCTCGCAGCTGAAGGACCTGTGGATCAGGGGAGATCGGCCCAGACCAGAAGATCGCCGTCCTACAGGTAAGCCAGAGCTCTTGCCATGCCCTGTCCTACCCTCCTTGACCCTTCCCTTGCCCTCCTCTCCTTCCTGCATGGTGCCAATGCCATCCCTCCTCTTCCCTTCTGCAGGCGTGCGGCCGAGGCGGAGGCGGAGGGAGGGAGGGCACCCTGCCAGGTCGCCCTCTCCACCATCCTCGGGGGACGAGGATGTCCCCGAGGGTGGGCCACAGCCAGGACCAGATGCTGTGGCCCCTCCGCAGCCAGAGCAGGCTCCTCTGGCGGCAGGTAGGTCCCCAGGGTGAGGGGTGGGGGTTGCCTTACTGCAGCCCCCACGACACTTGTGCCCTCGTCTGCCATGCCAGCATGGTAACTTGGGCCTTTCCTTCCTTTTTTCCAGGGCTTGAAGTCCTCGCTGCTGTTGCTGCCGCTGAGGAAGAGGAGCCTGGGCCGAGCCGCCGCCTGCCAGGTGACCCAGGGCACTTGGCCCTCGATGCCAGTGCCCTGGATCGTGTCCTCCAAGCCCGGCAGCAAGGTAAGTGTAGAGGTGAACCCAGGGAAGGGAGTGGGGGCACCCAGAAACCCTGCCTGTGGGAGTGGGTGATGGGCTGCACAGGCTGATTCTAACCATCCTCTTTCTTTTCCCCCCACAGAGAACCGGACGGAGAGGAGGTTCGCAGCCTTAGAGGACAAGGTGGACAAGCTGGCGGAGAGAGTGTCCTCCATGGAAGAGACCCTCCAGGAACTCCTCCGCCGGCTGCCCGCCCCACCGCCTCCTCCCCCTCCCTGAAGCTGCTTCCCTCCCCTGCCCCTCTGCCATCCCCCCTTCACCCTCCCCCTTCCCTTTGTAAATAGTTGTAAATAAGATTTTTATTGTTGTTATTGTTGTTAATAAAAAACTTTATTTTTTAAAAAAATTTGTGTGGTTAATTATGCGCAACTGCGGCGGTGTGGCTGTGAGTGTGAATGGCATAGCTTAGGCGCAACTGTGCAGTCTAAAGCTAGGCAGGAGTGGTGTGAGGTAGCAGTGTCCAAACTCTGTCCTTCCAGGCGTTTGGACTTCATCTCCCAGAATCCCAGACCACAGGGCAAGGAGGCTGGGGATTCTGGGAGATGAAGTCCAAACGCCTGGAAGGACAGAGTTTGGACATTGCTGGTTTGGGGACCAGTGAGCCAGGCATGGTGGGAGGAGAGAACAGGAAGGGTAGAATAGAGTAGATAGGGCTGGGAGGAAACACATGCCCTGGGAGGCAAAATGATGTCTTTATGGGACATCATGGGACCTAGTGCCTTGTCAGTGCTCCCTGCCCCTTGATCCCAGGCCCAGGCCCCCTGTAGTTGCCCTTTGCCTTTGGGGGCAAGTTTAGAGGGCATCAAAAGGTCTTGGGCACATTCAAGCTCCTGGGTCTCTTTTTTTTCCTTTGCCGGCTGGCGAATGCGCAGCTGCGCAGCGCTAAGCAGCGGTGGCAGAAAGCCTATGGGCATATTTAAAGTGCCCAAGCCCCTTTAAAACTTTCCCCCCCGCTCTGCCCAAAAACAATGGTGGTCTCCTGCCAGCTGGTGATCAACTGGTGTTGGCATCCTTGTCCACTTGCACGTTGCCAATGTCACCAGCATCATGGATGCCTCCTCTCCTTTGGTCCCCGCGCTCCTGCTGAATCTGCAATGCGCAGCCACAGCTGTCTCCGCTGCCACCGCTGTCCCCCTGCCATCTCCCCTCACCTCCTTTGTACATATGTCAATATTTACAGTTTTAGCGTTTTTTATTGTTAGGTGAAAATGGCACAGGAATGTGTGTAGGGTTGCACTTTAAAGTCCAAACTTTCCAAGCAGCGCATGCGTACATGTTGCTCTAGGGTTAGGGTTAGGGTTAGGGTTACGAGGCTTAAAATGCGCCACAGCTGTGCCTCAGCTTCCACACCTGCATGGCAGAGGACGTTGCAATTAAAGCCTGAATGCAAACTGCGCATGTTCCAAGACCCCAACTCACTATGCGACGGAGCTTTTAAATGGGCAACTTAAAGTAGCAGCGTAGCAATTCTGGTGTACCGGTGCAGCAGCTCTCATGGCTTCTTCCCCTTCTTGATATGTGTCAGCATTCAGGTAGGACTGCTCCAGTTTCTGCAAAATGTTTGGCTGGGACCATATAGCTATGAGGTCAGCCGTCTCAGTATGAGACCAAGACGTCCCCTTGCCTTTTTTCGGGGTGCTGGTGGATGGCTGAGCCATCCTGCCTGGTGGCAAAGGGGAGCCGCCACACAGCTGTGCCAGGAGCAGCCGAACTGTGCCCGTTCCCAGGTGAAAATGGCACAGGAATGTGTGTACGGGGTCACTTTAAATCCCAAACTTTCCCTTTTCACTTTCTACAACCAAAACATCCGCCGGCAAAACTTACAACTTCCCGCGGTTCTACCAACGTATGCGCACAAGTGGCTCTAGGGTTAGGGTTACGAGGCTTAAAATGCGCCGCAGCTGTGCCGCAGCTTCCACAGCTGCATGGCATCGGACGTTGCAATTAAAGCTTGACTGCAAACCACGCATGTCCCGGGAACCCGACCCATTATGCGACGCAGCTGACACGGAGCTTTTAAACCAGCAACTTATATTTGCAGCGTAGCAATTCTGATGTATCGGTGCAGCAGCTTACAGACGGAGCTGCGCAGGTACGCCGCAAATCAAAAAGAAGCGGAAAAAAGCAGCACCTTTTTAATGCCGCTTCTTCCCGCTTGGGGCGTGCGGGGGGCGTGTTCATGGCGGCATTCAGGTAAAGCCCGTCTGAAGGCTCTACCTTCATGACGTCATGAGTACATCCCTTTTTGCCAGTCTGTAACCCGCCTATGCTTAGTTGCAAGAAACAAGTTGGCCTGAGGAAAGAAGGTGGATTGGTAGAACAACTTGAAAGTGGAATGAGGCTCCTCATATATCTTCAGGTCAATAGGATTAGCTCAGGTTGTTTGATATTATAATGCTGTCCTTATTTAAGATTGTAATGCTGTTGAAAGGTTGAAATTTAGACAGGCGAAGGAATAGTTCTGGAGATTGGTCTTGTGAAGATCCACCAGGCTACAAATCACTTTCCAGTTCTCCACTGTGAGACTTTTTTCTGCTTTTACAGAGGTTTATTCATATTTTATTTTTTTCCAAAATGTACACAT
>NW_024805281.1:0-4656 GCF_019175285.1 Sceloporus undulatus
AGGCCGGGAAAGAGGCAGGGGCCGCTCCTCATCGCGGCGATCGCCGCAGTGGGAAGCGGCCTCCTCCTCCTCCCTGGCCTCGCGGAGGCCTTGAGGACCCCGCAGCCGGAGCTCCGACCGCGGAGCCGCCTCGAAGGCCTTGCTGGAGCCCAGGAGGGAGCGTCTCCGCGGCTGGAGCTCCAACCGTGGAGAGCCTTCCCAGGCCTCAGCAAGGCCTTGGAGCCACCGCGGGGGCTGAGGTGGCCGCGGTGGGCGGGGCCGTCCCGGTTTGGGCGCCAAACCGGACCGGGACCGGGTTGGCACCGCCCAAACCGGGATTGTCATGCCCCCCGGCGGGATATGGCAACCTTAGGTTTGACACCGCTTTAACTGCCATGTCTCAAAGCTATGGAATTATGGGATCTGTAGTTTTGTGAAACATTTAACTTTCTCTGTCAGAGAGTTCTGGTGCCACAACAAACCATCAATCCCAGAACTCCATGGCACTGAGCCAGGACAGTTAAAGTGGTGTCAAATCTGATTTATTTCCGCAGTACGGGTGTCGTTTATGTTATCCTACCTTCAATAATATTCAGGAAATACATGAATCCCTCCATACTTGCAGCTTTGATTATTCATACATTAATATTGTGTTCTCTCTAGAAACATCTAGGTCCTCAAGTGCAAGTCTATGGTCAACTTTAACCAATAGTTGCACTGAAAGACCTAGAGATTCCTAGAGAGAATACTCTGCTAAGCATTTATGTACACCGCGTTGAAAAGGTGCTTCTTGGACACTGTCTATTTTGGCATCTGCCAGAAGACGCATATGGGAGATGTCCTCTTTGCTCAGCCAAGGTGCTGGGCTCTCACTATATATCCTGATATTACTCTCCTGAGCACTGGGTTGAACATGGTCATTTTTAATTGTTATTGCAGGTCTCCAGTGCCTTTTATCATGTCTTGGCACTTCTTTTCCTTTGTGTTCTTCCCTGTGGTGCTGCCTGGATTTTTCTGGAATGGCGGTTTTCCCCTTGCTTGTGGGCTCACTAGTCCCATGAAGTGATTTTTGGATGAAGGTCTTCTCCTGGCTTACGCCAGTTAGCGGATACCTGTTTCCAAAGTGCATTGACATGGCTTGCTTCTTCCTTTGCTTAGGCTTCACAGTGCCTCGGATGTTGGTGGGTTTGCTGCGCTTGGAGCGCAGGGTAATATACACCATGTTGGGCAGTGCTGAAGTGTCATTTGTCCCCACTGTGGGTCTTTCCAAATCTGGAAGCAACAAGGTGCCATCCAGTGGGATTTCAAGAGGAAGGGTCTGGTCAGCATCTTGAAGTTCCAAGTGTTTTCTTTTGGAGGTCCTCCTTTGTGCTGTTGTACAACATGGCCTACTTGACTGATGAGGAAACCCAGATAGATCACCCAGATAGATCACAAAGGCTGTCCCCAAGAACAAATTCTTTCTGGTCCTTGGGCACTGTCCACTCCAGAGTCTCAGCAACAGGGGCAAATGCAGAGAGAAAATGAGCCAGTTTATAATTTGGCATGTCTGATCCAGGAAGCTCATTTCTCCAATTAATCCACATGATGAATCCACATGATGAAAAGTAACACGGCCTGAGGAGGAAGCGTCTCTGCAGAGCCTCGGTGGAGTAGTAGTAGTAGTGGTAGTAGTCACGCAGGAGGAGGCCGGGTGCTGTTGCAAAGGCTGCCTCCTCCAGACTGAGCTGCCTCCGCACTGCAGGGATACGTCGGTTTGGCCCCACTTTAACTGCCCTGGCTCGAGGCTAGGAGCATTCTGGAGATTGGAGTTGGTTGAGGCACACAGATTTTGAAATGCCTACCTTTGCATATACGCACATAATGAGGCATCATGGAAGTGAGACACAAGTTTCCCGGGATTAGGGTCCGCCTCCGTTCTGCCTCCAAAGGACTGTGTTTGTTGCTGTTGGGGTTGCTGCTGCTGCTGACGGGCGGCTCCCTGGGCTCGAGTGGATATCTGCGCAACTGCGCACCGACCCAGGGAAGCCGCCTTCGGACTTTGACATCTTCAGCGCTCCAGCAAGCAAGCCAAGACTGCGGGGGGATTAGGAACACCTGGAAGAAGGCGGGGAAAGGGGCGTGCCGGTGGCAGCGGCACAGTTATAGCCGGCTTGCCTGGTTTCCTCCCCTGTCCCGCCTCCGTTCTGCCTCCAAAGGACTGTGTTTGTTGCTGTCGGGGTTGCTGCTGCTGCTGCTGCTGTTGGGCAGCTCCCTGGGCTCGAGTGGATATCTGTGCAACTGCGCACCGACCCAGGGAAGCTGCCTTTGGACTTTGACATCTTCGCAACTGCGCAACTGCGCAGTTACCCAGTCTCTGTGGAGGGTAGGCATCAGAGGCAAGTCCCTGCTAGCGCTATAGCAGTGGAAATGACTGTTTGTGTCATCTCTCTGCTGTTGTTTTGTACTGTGAGGGAGGGGGAGGTTATGGGTATGGGGGATGTCTCAGTCAGGGAGGAGGCGGGTGTCACTCTTGGTACAAGTGGGGCTCCTATTGGAGTAGTGTAGGGCAGGGGGAGGTATGGCGTTAGGAAAGTGGGAATGCGTTACAGGGGAAGGCGAGATCGATGTGTAATATCTATCTCACCTTCCATCCACTTTCCTAACCAAAGAAGCTTGAGGGTCAGACCAACCATACCACAAACCCTGTCTCTGCTCCTGTGCAATGCCAGGTCCGTGAAAAATAAGACCCACATAATATATGATCTGCTTGAAGATAAGAGCTGTGATCTGGCTTGCATTACTGAGACCTGGCTTGGGCCTGAAGGAGAAGCTGTGTGGGCACAGGCCCTTCCCGCTGGGTACTCAGTCAAGGACCAGACCAGGTTAGGTGGGCGTGGGGGGGAGTTGCCTTGATTCATAAGAACACCCTTGTCTTAACCAGGAACCATGTTCGTCAAACCTCTTATATCGAGTATATTTACCTGACCCTAAAAGCCAGAGACAGTTTGGGGATTATGTTGGTCTATCGGCCACCCCGTGCGCTAACAGACTCCCTGGCTGAGCTGACACAGCTGGTTTCGGAGCTGCTGTTGGAGTCCCCCAGGCTTCTTGTCTTGGGGGACCTCAATATCCCCTTCGTGGCCAGCCACAGTCCATCCGGTGCGGCTCGGGAGTTCATGGATACCATGACTGCCATGGGCCAACGCATTCTGCTGGTAATACTCTCGATATGGTCTTTCGTACGGACATGGAAACTCCGTGGGCGGAAGTAACTAATATTTCCGCCTTGTCATGGACGGATCATTTCCTGGTGGAGGCTAACATTAAGGCATCTACCCAGATCCCCTCCGGGGGTGGCGGACCTATTAGAATGGTCCACCCTCAAAGGCTGATGGAACCCAAAAGGTTCCAAGAAGCCCTAGAGGGATATATGGTTGGATCTGACGGCGACTGTTGATGCCCTGACTGCCATCTGGGACACTGATCTCTCCAGGGCTATACACAGTATTGCTCCCAAGCATCCTCTCAGGCCTGCTTCCAAAAAGCAGCCCTGGTATACGGAAGATCTCCGGGCAAGGAAGAGGGTCCTGCGACGACTAGAGCGCAAATGGCGGACACATCAGGACTTAGCCGACAAGGCACTTCTGGACTCCCTTTTGGAGGACTAAGGAGTGGCGATAGACGCAGCAAAGAATTTGTTCTGTGTTGCACGTATCGCATCTGCGGAGTCGTGTCCGGCAGAGCTGTTCAGGATAGTGAGGGAGCTTACTCAGCTTCCCTCCCCCCTGAACCCTATTTTGGAACCATCCAAGGCCTGCTGCGATCAATTTAACAACTTCTTCGTGGATAAAACCTCTCGGATAAAGGCTGATCTCAACGCCAGTATTTGTTCAGAAACCAGAGTAGAGGTCTCCAGAGCTTCTGTGGACTCAATTGTACTGGATCATTTTGAGTCTGTAAGTACTGAGGATGTGGACAAGATCCTTGGAAGTGTTAGGAAGACAACTTGCTCTCTCGATCCCTGTCCCTCGTGGCTAGCGGCTCAGGGGGATGCGGTTGTAACTACTATGTTGCACCGCATAATTAATACATCACTTAGGGAAGGGCAATTTCCAACCAGCTTAAAATTGGCCATTGTAAAACCGTTGATAAAAAAGCCCTCCCTAGACCCCCTGATACATAATAATTATCAGCCTGTTTCGCTACTGCCTTTCTTGGGGAAGGTGATTGAGAGGGCAGTTGCAATCCAGCTTCAATTGATCTTGGATGATGCTGACTATCTGGACCCATTTCAAACCGAGTTCCGGGCGGGCTATGGAGTTGAGACTGCCATGGTCATCCTGGTCGATGATCTCCGTCTGGGCATGGACAGGGGTAGCGTGTCCCTGATAGTGCTCTTGGACATCTCAGCAGCTTTCGATACCATTGACCATAGTGTCCTTCTGGAACGCCTGAGGGAGCTGGGAATCGGTGGCACTGCGCTCCAGTGGTTCCATTCCTACTTCTCGGGTAGATTCCAGATGGTGCAGCTGGGGGACGTGTGCTCCGATAAGAGGGCACTTACATCTGGTGTCCCTCAAGGAGCCATTCTGTCCCCCATGCTATTTAACATTTACATGAAACCGCTGGGAGAGATCATCCGGAGACACGGGGCGCGGTGTTATCAGTATGCTGATGACACCCAAATAGTCTTCT
>NW_024805282.1:0-4654 GCF_019175285.1 Sceloporus undulatus
TCCGTGATTTGCATCGCTGGTGCAGCCTTTAGACAGCTGCGCCAGCGATGCAAGGGAGAAAGTCTCCTCCTCCCCCCTGCCACCGGGTGTCCTTAGGGCTTGAAGCCCCAAGGACACCCCTTTCCAGGCCGCTTTTGCCGCTTCCCCGTGGCCTGGAAAGCGGTGAATCGGGGCCCCAGAAGCTGCCGTTCTGGCAGCTGAGGCCCCAATCCGGTGGGGAGAGAAGCGCCTACAGGCTGCCCCAAAGGGGCGGCCTGTAACGCACCAAAGACACACTGAGAGACACACAAAGGTTTTTTTTATTTCTAAACATCCAGTTGGCCCTCCATATCCATGGATTCTGCTTCCATGAATTCAAGCATCCATGACTTTAAAATATTTTTTAAAAAATTCCCAAAAGCAAACCTTGATTTTACTATTTTATATAAGGGACATCATTCTGATATCCATTATATTTCATGGGACTTGAGCATCCATGGATCTTGTTATCCACAGGTGGGTGAATGTGTCCTGGAACCAAATCATAGCAGATACCAAGTACCCATTGTGTGACTTTTGCAGATTTTTCCCTCCCTCCAGTGAACTCTGGGGCAACAATCAGAAGCATGAACTCTGCCCTAACTCCACCTCTCAGTCTCTCACTAGAGATTGCTGGCAGAAGGATGGAAACATCAGTACACTGCACCCCAGTTGATAGGAGAGCAGCCTCCATAACTCGCAGTGACCGTTGCTTGGTAAAAAAAGGATCAGGGGACTTTTAGGATTGTGTCCATAGTGCCATGATAATGAATATGTAGGGACCATAAATACAAATGAGTTATGGATGTATAATTCTTGGCTATCCATTCACAACTATGCTGGTAAATTCCAGCTTCTTTTGTTTTGTTTTTTCCCAACCCTCCAATATGTGGGAGTATATGTGTTACCTTGTCATGCCTCTATGGCATGCCTCACTGATTCATTGTGTGATGTTTTTTCTTGTAGAGGGCTTAATCTTTTCCCCCAAAACCCTGGAAGATTTTTTTTCATCTTTGTCCAAAATTAAAACAATTTCTTTTCATACCTGCAGAAGCAAAGGACAGACTTTGTTCCAAAGCAACCTGACCCAACACCTGTTGCTCCATCGCCACCTCAGACACCGATTCCCGTTCCTCTCCCTCCCAGCATTCCAGCACCTGTCCCTGTTCCTGTGCCAAAGGTACCTGGAGCCATCAGCCGCCAGAGCAGCACGTCAAGTGATGGTGGGCGAGATGCACAAAGGCAAAAACCACCTCCTGTAGATCGTGAGTGTCTCTGTCTTTTGTGCTTGGTTGTTTAATATAAGAAAATCATGTGAGTTAAAAGGAGAGTTACTTTCTTTAACGTTTATGTAGTGTATTCTGGACACAGCAGATTTTTCACTTTCAGCTTTAAAAAAAGAGAGCCAGGTTTCTAGCCCTTTTGATCTCGGAACAAACCACCTCAAGATCTGTCCCCAATCTCTGCTTAAAACAGGAATGCAAATCTTGCAACCCTCCAGATGTTGCTAGATTACATCTCCCAGCATCTGTCACCATTGCTTGTGCTGGCTAGGAGTGCTGGGATCTGTAATCCAACAACATTTGGAACACCACACTACCCCTGGTTTAAAATTTTACCAGTTCCAGGAGGAATTAGGCAGGGCCTCCAACTGTCAGGAGAGGCAATGAAGGGCTGTAGAGGAATGGTTTTGGAAGCAAAATGTTTTGTATGCAGAATGTCCCAGGTTTAATCCCTAGTATTCCTAGGTAAAATGAGAAAGGATTGACCTAACTGGACAGTACTGAGCTAGATGGACTAATGATCTGACTCAGTATAAGACAGCTTCTTATGCTCCTCTTCTGTTGAGCTTATTGTCACTAAAGCATTCAGCTCATGTTGAACAGAATGAAGCAGTTGCCTAAAGCAAGAGATTTAGGCAGTCACGCAAAGGCAGACAAATCTTCTTTATCCAATTTGTTAATATATATATATATATATATATATATATATATATATATATTTTTATATCTTTTTTATTATTGGGGTGCAGGAGAGATGCCTATGGGATTTTCTGCCTTTAGTATCAAAATAATTTAATTAGCTTTATGTCCCAGAGCTTAAAAGTAGCATGTGTGAATAATAAAAACATTATCTGTAACAGATTATTTTTTGGGGGAAAACTACAACATCCAAAAGTATTGTTACTTTAAGGACTTATTTAAAGAGCTGCTTTGGCTCCCTTATTGGAAGAAAAGCAGGAATCAAATCAAATACATTGTGCAATGAATGGGGGTGGGGCTTTTTCTGTTTTTGATTGCATTTTGTGAAAATATTTTTTAAAAAAACGATAAACAGCAATGTGTTAAAGACATATTCATGACTCATGACTCTTACTTAACTCTTCCAAATTCCGCTACATACCTTGCCTTGGTTGGATGCTCCATTTTAGGCTGCCATTTGTCTTGGGTGGCCCTGCTTCTACCATTGAATTCCACATTATTATTATTATTATTATTATTATTATTATTACTATCATCATCATCATCATCATCACCATCATCATCATCCTGTCTTCCTCCCAGTGCAGGGACTCCAGGTGACATATCTCACTTGTTCTATTTTCCTAGTCAGTTAACACCCCTCATAACTGTCCTGATAAGACAGTTGTTGTTGTGTGCCTTCAGGTTGTTTCGAACTTATAGCAACCCTATCACAGAATTTTCAAGGGCTGAGAGTGTGTGATTCACCCAAGACCACCTGATGGTAGGATTACTCTGCAGAGAAGGCAATTAAAGACCTAAATTTAACATATCAGCAACATGGAAATCCCTGCTATTATATTTAGACTGGGTTACACTGTTACACATATGTTTGTGTAATAGTTGCACAAGGCTTGTGAAATCATCCATGCAACAAAAACTATACCCTCTTCACTGTGCCTCTGAAAGTGTGCAAGGGGCAACACAATGGACCTTGCACTGGGGCAGTGATACTGGAAAGAGGACTCAGTCACTTCTTTATAAATCTTGAAAAGCAATCCTTTCTTTCTTTCTTTCTTTCTTTAGGAAGGAAATCTCAGATGGAAGAAGTCCAGGATGAACTCATTCACCGACTCACCATTGGCCGGAGTGCTGCCCAAAAGAAATTCCATGTGCCACGCTCTAACGCCCCAGTAGTCAACATCAACTATGACTCCTCTCCAGAAGATGTGAAAATGTGGCTACAGGCCAAAGGATTCAACTCAGTGTGAGTCCTTTAGAGCAACCTTTTTCTCTAGTTCATGCTAAAGGCCTGCTGTCTGCCTAGCAACTGTGAAAACTACCTCTCCACCATCATCCGTGGCCATAAGACCTGACAGCAAAACCCTTGGCTCTGAAACCAAGGTCTTTTACAACAATTTTGAGTGGGAGAACTTACTTGACTTCTGCCTTCCCTGCCTTCTTGAGGTACTGGGTGTCGAAGTTGGGAGAAATATTGTCAAAAGTGTGCTGGATCCTAGTTTAAAGGAAACCACTGAACCATTGCTCAGTGCTAATGAGTCTGAGGAGGGTAGGGCACAGATCATGTTCCATTGGGCAAAAGCAGGAATGCCCTGGGAAAAAATATGTTTCCCTTCTTGGGTAGATCTGTTCACAGCCAGTGTTAAAATAGAGTCCCCATACCTTACAGAGGAACCTTTTCAATAGCTGCATTTAAATGGAGTTAGTTATTCATTTGTTAGTGGCATTTGCATCCCACATTGCAGAATTAATGGAGTTTGACAGTGCTTTAACTGTCATCACTCCCTCCTATGGAAACCTGAGATTTATAGTTTGTTGTCGCACCAAAGCTCTCTGGCCGAGAAGGCAAAACATCTCACAAAACTACAGTCCCAGCATTCCATAACATTTGAGCCATGACAGTTAAACCAGAGTAAAACAGCCCTAATGCAAGATTCAGACTGCTATACCATGCTATTAACAGTTAGTATGGTGGGTTTTTAAAATATAAAACATGACTGTAAAATCATTATTGTTCATATATTACTGCTAATCATACAGGACTGTCAACAGCCTTGGTGTTTTGACTGGTGCTCAGCTGTTCTCTCTCAACAAAGATGAGTTAAAATCAGTGTGTCCTGAAGGAGCTAGAGTCTACAGCCAAATTACTGTTCAGAAAGCTACACTGGAGGTATGTACAGAGGCTTTTTCCCCCTGCATAAATTATCCATACTTTATTTGTAGAAAGTTGATGTCTTTTCACAAAGCATGGAATGAGCGAAGTAATAGATGTTGCAAGTAATGAGTTAGAACTAACACAATTACTTCATAACTAGCTACTTTTGTATCAGTGCTACCTCTAACTTACTACTTTTTGTATTAGAGGAGAATAAAATTACATTCCCAAAGTATTACTTTTAAAAAGTAACTTTCCATGCTCTGTAAGGTAGTTGCTACACAGGTTTCAGGAAACTCAGATGTTTCTGTACCTAGGCATGATGCAATGCAAGTGTGAGTGCATTCTTGAAAGCAGGGTACTATTATTCTGCTCACATATAGATGTAAATACTAAACCCTAGATTAATATTAAAAGAACAAGCCAAGACAAACCTAGTGGCCCTTCTCCAATAATACAGACATAAGGAGATCAGAACCTTCTCATTTATATTAAGTAC
>NW_024805283.1:0-4654 GCF_019175285.1 Sceloporus undulatus
ACTACAAGAACCAGCAGGACCCTGGTGAAGAAGGGTGAAGACTTCTGTGGAAGCAAGAGGGAGAAGGTTTGGAGAGTTTGTCGGGGTCTTCAGCCAGATCTCTGCAACTCTTGCAAAGATTCAACAACTGGCCAAAACTGGTCAGCGTGGTGCACAACCAGGTGGTGAGTTCCAGGCCAGGTGAAGAGCCACAACTCCCATCATGCCTGACAAGGGTTATGGGCCCAGATACTGCAGCACCCATCATCCACAGAAGCTGAAAGTTCCAGAGAGTGGAAGACAGATCAGAGCAAGCTGTTTGCGCTGCACTGATAAGCTCCGTGAGTAACTCCTCCAGTGTTTTGATTAAGCTGAAAGGGATCAGCTGTGCATACTCAGAAGGACTGTGTCAATTGAGTCACTGCACATGTTAAGATGGAAATATTAAAGTTTAGCAAGTTGAACACATCCAACTATCCCACCTGGAAGATTTATGCCCAATCGTTTCTTGTGAAGGAAAGTTTGTGGGACACTGTTCAAGCCGGGCTGGCAGCCGATGCAAATGCAGCCGCGAGAGAGAGAGATAGCAAAGCGAAAGCATGTATTTACTTAATGATAGAAGAAGACTTGATTAACGACGTTAGAGATAAGGAGACGGCGAGAGATGTTTGGGAAACACTTCAAAGGCTACACACTCCTTCAACTGCCTTTGCTAAAATGTTATGGTCTAAGAGAATTTACAGACAGAAGATGGCAAAGGGGCAGTGTGTGATTGAACATTTAAAGACAATGCAAAACTTGTTTGTGCAGGCTGAGTTAAGAGGAGTGGACATTAGCAGAGAACAACAGTGCTACATATTGTTAGTGTCTCTAGATTCGACTTGGAAAAACATCACTGATGCCTTGCAGAACTTACCAGTACGAGAGCTGACAAGAGATTTGGTTGTGGCCAGAATACTGGAAGAGAACCAGAGGAGACTGTCTGAGAGGGAAGACGCTCCAATCTACGAGAGTGTGCCAAGTGAGCAAGCCAAGCCTGATGTGCGTGGGCTGGACCAGGCAGCTGCTTCGAGGGAGCAACGGAGGTGTTTCTACTGCAAGAAGCTTGGACATTTGCAGAAAAACTGTAAACAATTGGCTGCTGAGAAAAGCAAGAATGAGTGCAGATGGCACGGTCACAGGGAAAAGCAGCACAAGCCGCCATGTTTAAAAAACAATAAGAGTAATGATAAGGGGTTTGCAACTATGATTAAGGAAAGGCAGAAAGCAAACTCTAAATGGCTTGTAGATTCTGGTGCTTCGTCATCAATGTGTAATGATATTAACTTAATTAGTGATAAGAAGCAATCAAACATAAATTCAGTGGTCTTAGCAAACGGGAGTGAACTCTCCACAGTAAATCAAATGGGAACAGTTTATATTCCAGGGCTAAAGGAAAACTTTAGTGATGTTTTGCATGTGAGAGAATTAGAAAACAATTTGTTATCAGTAAGCAGATTAACAGACCGAGACTACGTAGTCACTTTTGAAAAGAACTTGTGTAAAATAACTTTAAATGGGGAACTGCGTGGCATAGGCTTAAAGAGAGATAAGCTTTATTTTCTGGAAGAGGATGTTGATAGGTACAAGACAGAAAATGTAAATACCATAGATAATGTTCCCTTGCACAAAGACTGCATACATGAGCTCCATAGGAAATTTGGCCATGCGAGCTTCAAAAGTTTAAAGAATTTAATAGGCATGTGTCCTGATTTGAAAGTAGCTGAATGTAAAAATCACTTAGACTGTACTGTATGTAACCAAGTCAAGGTCAGAGCATATCCAGTTGCAAAGAAGTCGAAAAGGATTGCGCAGAGACCTTTTCAGTTTGTTCATGCTGATGTGGCCCAAGCAAATTGTTTGTCACTAGGGGGAAGCAAATATTTTCTTGTTATTGTTGATAGGTATTCAAGATTTGCATATGTAAGAGTGATGAAAAATAAGTCAGAAGCTGGGCAAAGTTTGAAAGCATGGGTAAGAATGATAGAGAGAAGGTTTGATAGTAGAGTTGGGACAATTATTACAGACAGAGGTGGAGAATTTGTAAACAACCAGCTGTATAATTGGTTCCAGAAAGTGGGGATAAGGCATGAGACCACAAACCCTGCTTGCCCAAGTGAGGATGGTTTAGCAGAAAGAAAAATCCAGGAGATAAAAAGGATTTCTGCTTGCATGATGGCAGATGCAGGAGTTGGAGAAAGCTTCTGGGGAGAAGCAACCCTAAATGCCATACACATAAGCAATAGGATGTACCATTCTGAAATTGATGATATTCCCTACAGGGTTTTGTATGGGAGAGTACCAAATTTTAAGTATTTAAGAGTGTTTGGACAATTTGCACATGTTTACATACCTGCCTGTTTTAGGAGAAAGGGAGAGCCTAAAAGCAAAAGGCTGAGGTTCCTGGGTTATTCAGGGAACAGTTACAAATTCCTAATTAGAGGAAAAGAGTTACAATACTCCAGGTCTGCAAATTTTGAGAGACATGCTGGCTGGGACAAGCTGCATGCAAACAAAGAAGTGTTTTTGAGATTAGGCAGCTCAAGTGAGCAGCAAGGACAGACTGAACCAACTTCAGGAAACGGAGGGGTTTCAGTCAAGCCAGAAGCCTCAACTAGCAGTAGTGGTAGTTCCTCAGATGGAGAAACACAAACAAAACCAGTAACCACTAGAATGACAGAGGACAAGAGGTTTAGCAAGAAGACAGCATCTTCTAGTGCAGACAGTGATGAGGAGAGAGGCAGGACGACAGAATTCATACCAAGGCGTAGTCACAGGATTAGAAAGTCACCAGATAGGTTTGTTGTGAAGCAGGCTAGAGCTTGTACAGTGGTAGAGGAGCCTGAAAGTTTTGAGCATTTGGAAACCTTTTCCAGGGAAGAACAGGAAAGATGGTGTGATGCTATGGAAAATGAGTTTAGTTGTTTAGTGAACAAAGGTGTGTTTGAGGTTGTGGAAAGGCCCAAGAAAAAACCAGTGATAGGTTGCAAATGGGTATATAAGATAAAGGAAATGCCTGATGGAAGCATTAAATATAAAGCTAGACTAGTAGCTAAGGGTTTCGCACAACAACAGCATGAGAATTATGATAAGACATATTCTCCAACAGCAAAGCCAGAAAGTTTGAGAATGGTATTGGCTGTAGCAGCTAGAAGGAATTTGATAGTGAAGCATTTTGACTTTGAGACAGCTTACTTAAATGCAAACTTAGAAGAAGAGATTTTCATGGAGCAACCACAAGGGTTTGAGGAGGATGGAAGTCAGAAAGTTTATAGATTAAAGAAGGCATTGTATGGTTTGAAACAGAGTGCTAGAGCTTGGAATTTGTGTATTAATGATGAGCTAGAGAAGCTAGGATACAAGAGAAGCGTGGCAGATGCTTGTGTGTATACTAAAGGAGACATAGTGCTTGTGATTTATGTAGATGACTTGTGCGTGGCAGCAAAGTCTGAACAGGAAATTGAGTCAGTAAAGAGAGAACTATCTGAAAAGTTTGTTTTAAAGGACTTAGGTTTGTTGAAGTCATATTTAGGAATTAATGTTGAGTGGACACAAGATGGACATTGTTTGTTGAGTCAGAGGAAGAAGATTGAGAATTTGATTGAAAAGTGTGCTAAGATAGTAAAAGCTCCAATGGCTACAGGTTTCATTTCAGAACCAACAACTAGAGATTTTGAGGACAAGACATTCTTTAGGAGCATCATAGGATCACTACAGTTTATTTCATGCCATACTAGACCTGACATTGCGTTTGCTGTTAACACGTTGTCCAGAAGAGTTAATAATCCTAAGGTTGAGGATTGGACAGCTGTGAAACATTTGCTGAGATATTTAAAAGGGACTTTAGATAAGAGACTGATCATAAGGAGCAGCAACGCAGATCTAGATTGTTTTGTAGATAGTTCATTCGCATCAGAGTTGGGAGACAAGAAGTCAGTGACAGGAATGATTATCAAGTATAGTGAGAGTCCCATAGTTTGGAGAAGCAGAAAACAAACAAACGTAGCGCTTAGTACCTCTGAATCAGAATTTGCAGCACTGAACGAAATAGTCAACGAGGTCCAGTGGATTGAACAGTTGTTAATTGACCTGAATGAAAAATTTAAAGTTCCAGTGGAAATTCAAGAGGACTCACAATCTTGTATAGCAATGGCTGAAACAGAAAGTTTGAAAAATAGAACCAAGTATGTGGGTGTAAGATACCAAAATGTGAGGGACATGGTTCAAAAAGGTGAAATAGAATTGAGGTACATAGAGACACAATATAACATTGCAGATTTGTTTACAAAGGCACTAACAGTAGAGAAACATGAAAGGTTGACACAAATGGTTGGAATGACAGTGTAAGTCACATACAATATTTTATTTCGGAGGGGATTGTTAAGGAAAAAGCAACATGGGACATACAGTAGAGAAATAAAAGATGAATGTGAGAGTCAGAGTGACTCAGCAGAAGCCAATTGAGAACCACACAGGTGTGAATAGTAATACAATTAACAGGCCCAGAGTGCCAAGGACAAGAAGAGCATAGTGAATAATTGAACACACCTGACAATAGTTAAGTGGTCAAGGCTGAGATGATGAAATCACTAATTGTGGGTTGAACAAGAAGAACCAATGGGAATGATGTACACGC
>NW_024805284.1:0-4654 GCF_019175285.1 Sceloporus undulatus
AATAAATAAAGAAGTAGATAAAACCAAAGTGGTCAATAAGAGGGAGAGCTAAGCACCAAAGCTCTCCTCTAAGGCACAGTCACAGAAGTAAAGCATCCATTCTGGGCTCCTGGGATCACCCCTTTGAAGCCATCCTCTTAACAACCCTGAAAAATTGGGTGCAATAGCACTTGGAAAGTGGCAGCCCTCAGTCCCACGCCAGTGGGGTGGTGAATCTACGCCAGGTTCCCATCCAGACTTTCAGGACTAGGCACTTTCACCCCAGCAACATGGAAAGCTCTTGAAAGGTACCCACAACTTCGATTCAGTGCTCCATTGAGATAAGAGTTCCCAGCTGCCACTCCACCAGGGTTCCTGTATTGAAACACACACAAATACATACACACACCATACACACCACACATTTACTCACTCGTTGGAGAGAAATTCAAACCAGGTCAAGTTTTGTTGAGTTTCACTGCTGCCTTCCGGAGCACAGAGGCGTTGCTTAGCCCTGGCAGGGGAGGAAGAAGACTCACGCTGAAGTACAGAAGGCCAAGGCAAAGATCTGGCTAGTATTTCACTAGCCTGGCTAATAGTTGGTCCAGGCAATTTTTTTTCAAAGGTGGCCTGGTGGCCCCCACCCCAGAACCCAATCCCATTTGATCAGTAAACAGTTGAAGGAACTGGAAGAAGCAGAGAAACTAGTAGGCATTTTGGAGAAGAGGAGAAGTGTGGCATGTTGTCTTGTGCCTCATGGAGGTACTCTGACGCCCTAAATTCTGCCCCCCCCCTGTTCTCCTAGAAAGTGAGGCAGAGACCCACGGCCACATGTCCAGCCAGCAATGAAAGGAGATTCCCAGGGTGTGAGTCTCCCCTCTCCCTGAGAGCTGGGATCAATCCGCACTGGAAAAATAAAGTGGAAGTGCTGGATATAGTACATTCAGCTGTGTATCAGGCTTACGTTTTGGGACATACTGGACATTACAATTCTGAAAGATATACTTTTAAGAGATTAAATGTACCAGGTAATCACCTGTAGCCTATTGTATAGGTAGAGTATATTACAACATACAATCCCTGTAATTTTTCACCAGAAACCTTCCTATTTGTGAAGTCAAGCTGATTAATGGTTTTGAGTAAGCAATAATGTTGTCTGCTTGAAGTTTTTTACAATTGTGTACTCTGTATATTGTATATTATTTTACTAATTATTGTTAACCTTGTATATTTAGAAGCATGGAATATTCAGATTGAAATATTAATCCGGCATAGAATGTTTCAATATTGCTGATGAAGACTTCTTGTGAGTCGAAACGGCCACATAGTACTCCAGAGGTAGCTGTCTTTCCGCTTTTGAAAGCCTCTACTATTGAAAGAGTATAAATATTGAAGGACATTGCTACCAGTAAAAGTTACACTATTTGTCTTCATGCTACCATACTGCAAGTACCATCAATGATTTTCCCCAGATTTTGGATTGGATATGTTCGGTGAGACAGCAGGATAATTTTACTGCCAACACTTTGGACGTTTATCTTATTGGTTTGGACTATCAATGATATTTATAAGGATACAGCATAGTTTTTTTCCTATTTGTATACTGTTGCTCAACTTCTTAATACTGAGATTCAATATTGTTAATACATATGCATATATTTTGTAAATTAGATACGTCTTTGTTTCAGTTATTCTAATTATTTTTATTATCTACCCTTGTTTCCCTCCTTCTTTGACAATTATAGTGTAAGCTTGCTGCTCGTTGGTTAGTTAAAGTGGTGTCAAATTGGATTGTTTCTGCAGCGTGAATACTTTCCAGAGTCTCTTTACCCAAGGACTCCTGAGCCCCTTCAGACCAGCAGTGGGCAAAGCATACCCCTCAAGCTGTTGTTGGACTACAACTCCCAACAGTCCTTCCCAATCTTTGACACACCCAAGAGTCCTATGGCACCAAATGTTTGACCCTGATGGGGATTTGGCTTCCCCTGAAACCCATGGTATTGCGTGAGCTCCTTCAGCACCTGTTGAACCATCAGCCTGTCAGGAGAAGGAGTACAATGGGAGATATATTATAGTAGCTAAAAATTAGGTGCAAAAAAAAGACACTGAGGCCTGTTACAGACTGCCAAAATAAAGTTGCTTCGGGTCTCTTTGGAGGTATGCTATTTAAATTATGCATGGGTCCGGAGATTCACGCCAAAGCCACACGCACTTTGGTGCAGCTTCCTCCGGATTCTTAGGACCATGCATCATTTAAACAGTATACCTCCAAAGAGACCCGAAGCAGCTTTATTTTGGCAGTCTGTAACAGGCCTGAATTTTATTAAGAGAGCCACTGACCCACATGCAGATCTTAAAATCATTAACCTGAAAAATTAATTCAGCCATTAAGCATAGTTAGTTAAAATAAAAACAAGCTAACTCAAATCCTTATTACTGTTAGCATAAGAAGTGGAAAAAATGCTGGCTTCATTATCTTAACCTTTACTTTTTTAAAGCAAGCCATAGGCAGCTTGCAAAACAAACGTCCTGTTCCACAAAACCTTCCAGCCCTCCTTTTTGGCGAGGCTTTCTCAAATCCGTTCCTCTGAACTACAGCAATAGAGTTCTCTGGCTGAGAAGTCTAAGGACCTCCCAAAACTACAGATCCCATGATTCCACAGGAAGCAGCCTTTATGGCAGCTAAAACAGGATCAAAGTGCTCTAACTCTGCAATGTGGAATGTGCACCCCAGGACTTTGTGGGAAAGGAGGGCTTTGCCATGAGTTTGGGAAACCCAGCAGCTTTTCAACAGGGCTGAGGGTCAAGACATGTTTCTGGTCCTCAAGGTGCAATGGAAAGGGCAAGAAGGAAGCTACATGCAACCTACAACCTACATTTGCTCTGGAGCAATGTGGTCCCTTTCGATCACTTTCAGCACAGGCGGCACCATCTCTGAAACACAAGGAAACAATGTGAGTGATGCACTGGAATGCAATGGAGAAGAAGCATTGCAGCCATTTTCTTTCGCAGGCTGGAAAATGTCCTCTCTTTCTTTTTTGGACAACCGCTCCCAAGAACCCTCTAGCTAGCATGGTTCTGGACATCTCCTGCCTCGCCTCACCCAAATAAAATATTTAAGGTCTGATTCTAGGCTAGCATCATTACAGGGAATTTGGAACTGACCCATAGAATCTGAGCCGTGGTTAAATACGGATTGGGAATAATGTGCCCTATCAGATGTCTTTGGACTACAACTTCCAGCATTCCTTACCACTGGAAATGCTGGTTAGGGCTGCTGATAGCCACCACTGTATTAGATGCATATACCTTATATGTTAGAGACCTTCTCACAAACACCTTAACGCATGTACATGCACTTTCTGGCTAAACATCTCCCTCTTTCCACGTCTCCTCTTCTCCATCCACATCTCCTGGATAAATGTTTTCTCCTTCTGTTCTCCCTCCCTCCCTTTCCCCCACAAGTCTTAGTTACAGTACACTCATCTTCTCAGTCTACCTCTAGTCCCCATCCTCCTCTTTGTCTTTTCCTCTTTCTTTCCATTCTTAAATTCTCCTGGCTCGATTTGCCTTTTCTCCTTCCTTCCCTCTTCTTTCTTGTTCTCATCCCCTTTCTCCTTCTACCATGACTTCCATAGAACTACAACTCCCCTATATCTACAAGTTATCAAGATCCAGGCCCCTCCTGCCCTCTCCTCCCTGCCAAGTTATTGCAGTCTACTGCAAGGTGTGCAAAACTACCGCAACTAGTGCAAAAATAAACCTAATACAAACTACTTTTACACTTTGGACTCAGTTTGCAACAATGGATGTAGTCTGAGAACAAAGGGAGAAAGGGAGAAGAGGAGAGAAACCAGGACATTTTAGAAGTAGCTGATAAAGTGGGATGGCAGAGGCTTAGCTGCCAATTTGGGACAGTTGGGAGGATATGAGGAGGTTCTTGGAAAGAAGAGCCAGTGGCCAAATCCAGCTACTCACCCACACTGACTGGAAGCTGGGCCTCCAAGCTGTGCGACATCCGTGGGGAGAGAGAAGGGTCACATGGGGAAGGGACAGATTGGGACCTCCGGCGCTTCCCCCCGCTGCCAGTGTCCTACAAAGAGGAGAATGGGCACATCATCCTGGCAGCCCTCTCTAGGCACACGGCACAGGGTTGCACTGGATGGTCCTTGAGGGCTCTTAAGAGGAGGATGTTTTGGACAGTCCATGCAACCTCTGGGCACATAGTTTGGGCTACATGGAGGAATTCTCAATGGCTACATGAACTTGGTCCCTTCCAACTCTCATGATTCAATGATTCATCCTTCTAGAGTGGCCCTTTGGAAGTTGGAGAAAGGATGCCCATTGGCCACCACCTCCTCCTCACCTGCAGCCGAGACTCACCGCTTGGTTGGCCTCCAGCACCAGCGCCGTATCTATGTCCAAGGGCCCAGTTTCCACTTGAATGGTCTGACCTCCACTCCAAACTGCCCGTCCTGCCCGATGGGAGAGCAGAGGAGATGGGTCAGACTGGAAAAGGATCTTCTCTTCCCCCTCCTCATTCTCTGTATTGCTCTTGGGCTCCTCTGGTGCATCTAGACTGAACCTGAAAGGAGAAAACAATGCATCAAAGTGGAAGGAAATCCAAAGGAAGAGCACAACAGGCTTTTAGATACAGAGGGAGGCAGGCATCCCA
>NW_024805285.1:0-4653 GCF_019175285.1 Sceloporus undulatus
TGCTCTGACATTAAAGCCTTCGACTTCACAACCACTCTCCTGTTGTGGCAAGGCTGTAAAGAGATAGATAGCCAACTTCCTGGAAAAGGCACCCTGTCCCTCAGAGAGAGTACCCCTTAGAGCAGTGATTCCCAAACTCTGGTCCTCCAGGTGATTTGGACTTCAGCTCCCAGAAACCTCTGTCATCTTGGCTAATGGCCTGGCATTGTGGGAGCCAAAGTCTAAAATACCTGGAAGGCCAGAGTTTGAGAATTACAGTTGGCCTTTCTTATATACAGATTTTTATACATGAATTCAAGCATCCATGGTTTGAAAATGTTAAAAAAAAAGTATAAATTTCAAATATCAATCTTGATTTTCCATTTTTTATAAGGGACACCATTTTGCTAGGTCATTATATTTAATGGGACTTGAGCATTTTGTTATCCGCAGGGGATCCTGGAACCAAACCTGAGCATATAACAAGGGTCCACTGTACTGCCTTAAAGAAAGACAATGAAAGTGTAGGGTCCCTGGATACCCATCTGATAACTTACAGGCTGTACAGACCGCATCTAAGGAGCAGCCTGCAGCCACCTATTTCTTTTCCAGATTGGGGCCACGACAACCACCTGCAGCAACCCCGATATGGCGTTTCTGCGTGATAGAAAGGGCGCCGTAGCTGCCAGCGCCATGACTTTTCAGTGCTCCTTTGGCACTGCATCATCTGGACGCAGCTCCAGAAGAGCACCATGACGCCACCCACCATGTGCTGCAGCACACAGCATCACACTGGCATCACACTGGCATCTGGGTATGCATCGTATGAATGCCACGCCCACACTCTGCCCCCCATGCCAGCCTTTATGGCCAGTCTGTACAGCCTGTTACTCAGAGGAGGTCCTTAGAGTAAGGCATTAGGAAAGCAGGTTCTATAGAGTTGTTGCCCACCCAATGTGTCATATTGAGAGCCCTACTGGGCAGGTGCACAAGTGTATTAGAAACTACAGCACACGTGCTTTTGTACCGTCAGTTTTACAAGGATATTCATTACCAGTTGAACCCTCTCAAAGGATTGCTTTCCTCTCCCTGTTTCATTCACCAGGATCCTCAGAGCAAGATGGGAATTGCAGCGATGATGGGGGACATACTGCCTCAGGCAGAAGACATCTTGTTCTGCACTCATCCCTAATCAAATTTCCTCTCCTCTTTGCTTCTGTATCTTCCAACTCTATGATTCTATGATCTAAAAGTGCATGTTTAAAAAGTGTTGGCAGGTTACTTATTTATGCATTTCCCTCTTTTCCTCCTATTTTCTTTCTTTGTTAGCTCAGAGAAAGAAGGACGATATAAATAAATAGAGATTCAAGGACAGGAAGTACACCTCCACAATTCTGTCCACTTTCCACCTATGATACACCTGTGACTTTACCCTTTCAGTATGAACAGCTGCTGGCAAAATCACATAGAGTTACACACACCAGCAATATTTTAATGTTGTTCAACATTAGTTCGGAAAGTATAGTATATTGTCTCCAGCTATCTTCCTAGTAGGAAGTTGGAAGGACTCTGTGTTGTTCAAACAGCAAAAGTTACCAGTAATGGCTATTCTGTTCTCTTCGTGGAGTGTGTAAAGATATTTTGTGGCACCTTTGAGACTAACTGAAAGAAAGAATTTGGCAGCATCTTCTTGGAGTGGTTTGAGTGTTGGACTATGACTCTGGAGACCAGGGTTCGAGTCTCAGCTCAGCCATGTGAACACACTGGGTGACTTTGGGCAAGTCAGACTGTCTCAGAAGATGGCAATGGCAAACCCCCTCTGAAGAAACCTGCCAAGAAAACTCCATGATAGGTTCTCCTTGGGGTCACCATAAGTCAGAAATGACATGAAGGCACACAGCAACAACACACAGGGCCTTGATTGTCATTACTTGCCATTCTTGGACAGCTCCTTGGAACTCCAAGCTCTGGCAAAACCCATTTATGATACTTGGCCTCATCTGCTTCTCATTTTTTCCCCCAAGCAACACTCCATATATTCAGTTTTAATTTCCCCAAATGTCCCTGCTGTGTCATGGCTTCAGGACACTGGAGGAAAATAAAATTGTGAGCCCAGATTTTCTGGCATTCACCAACAAGTAAATGTAGCAGGAGCCACCAAGTAATAATGCATCACTAACTTACTAAATATGGTTCTGACCCTGGAAATACATTCCTATATAAATGGTTTAAGAATTTCCCCCTCAGTCCCAAATCCTAACTAAATCTAAGTGCAGGTTTAAATAGTGTAGCTTCTGCCAAATTTCTGCCCAGGACATGAAGCAATTTGAAATGAAATGAGTATGATCTTTTATTCACTGACTTGTGGCTGTGAGGAGTACTTTGCCACTTGAGAAAGCTCATATCCATTCTACATAAAATAAGAACAGTAATTGTTTTCCTATTTACCTTTAAGCATTTAACTACTCCTCAGGATATTCCAGCATAACAATTGCTTCTCATTGCAGACTGGATGTTGCCTAACAGTGTGGAAATGCCTGCCCAACTATATCTAATTTTGAAAACAGAGTTAAGTGTAGTCTTTCATTGTCAACATCATGTGGCAAGTAATGAGTTGCCAAATGGAATTCAAGAAGGACAATAAGCATTATGGAACCTATGCAAAGAATCTACATCTGTCAGACAGAAATAAGTATTTACTGAGCCAACTGATTTTTTCCCTTCCAATTTGAGCTTTGGATGCACACAAAGCAATTTAACAAAGCATTTGAAAAGATGTACCAAAGCAAGTAAAACAACAGAAGGCAATCTAAAAGAACCATGAACCATCACAGAATGTTTGTGTAACCAACGTTCATGCATTTTAAAGGTTTCATATTTACATATTTGTTTATATACGTATGTTTAGGGCTTTAAAAAATACTTTTTTAAAAAACCCAAGTTTTTAAAGAAATGCTTTTACCCACAACTATAAAAACCATAAAAACTCCCTAGAGGATAAAGAAATAATAGCTCTATAATCAATGGAACAGAACCTTCTGCTGCCACTACACTGAGTCATGATAGAAGCTTTCAAGAAAAATACCAACTAGAAAACACTGACAGAGATAATGTGTAACACAAGCAATAAAAAGAGAGGGACAGGCCCGAGTGGCAGCCAGGTTGTCTGCTTGTCCCATCCATGCAGAGTTTTAAATTTATGGCTCTTAAATTCCTGAGCTAGAAAAAGCCTTGTCAGATGAGTGACAAACCTGTAATTTGTAGGTTAAAATTAGAAGATTCAGGGCCTATACAGACTGGCACTTTGTGCCAGCCTGTGGGTGGAGCCAAGGCCCACCCAGCCCTGCCCCCTGGGTGCCATTTTGGCATGTGCTGGTCTACGTGGCATGCACCATCATGGCACAACTCCGGTGCTGCATCTACACAATGCAGCCCTGAAGGGGTGTCATAAAGCCAAGCATGGCTGCACATTTCTACAAGAAAGTGAAGACTATTAAGCATCTATGTGAATGTGCAAAACCTGCAGCAATTCACAAAATAAACTTACATATAGACCAGCCCTAAGTTTGCTGAGTGGCCTGCAATGTTGTGTGCCATCTAGTGGTGATAAATTGTCATTAGTCTATATTTGAAGCATGCCACCAGGATATCATCATGGAATTAAATAAGCATGGATAAACCAGTGGGATGAAGCAAACAGGATGTGAAAAGAATGAACTACTTCAATCAGTTCTATACCTCTTTTCATCCATTGCCAGTATAAAAAAGATCACACCAATTGCAGAGGACAATAACATCCAAAATCCAGAAAATAATGGCGGGTTACACACTGCCAAAATGTACGTGCTTGGCACGTACTAGGGTTAGGAAGGGGCGTCCTTTCTGGATGCCCCTAACCCTAGTACGTGCCAAGCACGTACAAAATGGTGGCGCCCATTCTACATGGGCACTGCCATTTTGATGTCGGGGACACTTAGCGTCTGCATGTCGTGATGCAGAAATGATGGCGCAAGTGCGCCATTGGCACCTTGCGGCATCATTTCCTCGCCGCAAAAAAGAATCCGCTTTTTGCGGGTTCTTTTTGGTGTGCCGGGGAAATGTGCGCTTTGTCCGCTGTGGTTCCCTGGCACAGCAATCACAGGCAACGGCAGAGTGCCCTTTTTGGACACTCTGTAAAGCACCAATGATATCTTTATGGAGCCAATGAAAATGCATGAAATAGAGGGTACAGTTTTTCAAATCTCCAGTGGCTTCTTCATCATGTAAAGGTGTCAAAATCATGCAGGAGAAAGAAAAACATGTTAGAGTCACAGCCTTTCAATTTGTCAAGATGTTGTTCTCAGTTAAGATGGCATTTAGGGCTATCCATGCAATTTTATTTCCTGCAATTTAAGTTTCTTTCTCTTCCAGAGCCCACATGGCCAAAAGAAGATATAACTTCTGCCTATCATATCATCTTAAGTGAAAACAACGACAACAGTGTTAACAGGGGACAGAGAAAAGGCAGAATTACTCAACACCTTCTTTGCCTCAGTCTTCTCAGAAAAGGCAAAGGGTGCTCAACCTGAGAATAATGGAGCAGAGGACAGAATAGGGGAATTTCAGCACAGAATAAGTAAAGGGATAGTAGAGGAATAGCTTGTTAATCTAAATGAATTTAAGTCTCCAGGACCA
>NW_024805286.1:0-4652 GCF_019175285.1 Sceloporus undulatus
GAGTGGTTTAGGGAGCTGGGAATGTTTAGCCTGGATACCTAGCTAATACCCCAGAGGACAGGATCATAATTTAAAATGACTTGAATAGACTAGAAAGCTGGGCCAAAGCTAACAAAATGAAATTCAATACGGAGAAAAGTAAGTTATTGTACTTAGGGCGGAAATATGAAATGCACAGATATAGGATGGGGAAAACCTGGCTGAATGAAACTACTTGTGAAAGGTATCTAGGAATCCTAGTAGACCACAAGTTGAACATGAGTTAACAGTGTGATGCAGCAGCTAACAAGGCCAATGCGATTTTCTGCATCAATAGAAGTATAGTGTCTAGATCAAGGGAAGTAATAGTGTCACTCTATTCTGCTTTGGTCAGGCCTCACCTGGAATACCGTGTCCAGTTTTGGGCACCACAATTCAAAACGTATGTTGAGAAACTGGAACACGTCCAAATGAGGGCAACTAAAATGGCTGGATGGCCATCTGTCGGGGATGCTTTGATTGAGATTTCCTACATGGCAGGGGCTTGGAGTGGATGGCCCTTATGGTCTCTTCCAACTCTAAGATTCTATAACTCTATTCCAGCTCTGATTCTATAATTCTAAAGTGGAATCATAGTGCCATAATAATGTAGAATGAAAGGGCCCTCAGTCTTCATAGGAAGGGCAATGAATTCAGCTTCCTTACCCACAGAGGCCACATTCTCGTAATTCTCCATCATCACATCCTTGTACATAAGTCTCTGCTTCTTCGTCAGCAGTTTCCATTCATCCTCAGTGAAATATACCGCCACATCCGCAAAGGTCACCTGCAAAAGAAAATAGCCTTCATTCACAGATTGACTAACCAAAAACAAAAAAAAAACAAAACAAAACAAAAAAACAAAAAAAAGGGGGGAGGTGCACATGATGCATCTCAAAATCATTTGATCACCTCAGAATTTAGTCCAGGAAAGAAACTTTAAATTCTGTTAGCAAGAAAAAAAGCTACTGCCTTTGAAATCCAGTTTGTCTCAAATTCTTTCAATATAACATACAATATAAGAAACAATATAATTTAGGCCATAGGTGGGATATTGATGATGGATTAGGATATTGACTATTCTGACACTTTTGTACATTGACCCTCCAAAGATTATAGTGCATTTAGCCATTTGTTGCCAAATTTCAGAGGCAAATATCATTTTTAAAAAGCAGTTCTGGGGAGCATTGTGGGTTTGAGGGCCACTGGGCCACCCCCCACTTTATATCCAGAGATGTTCTCCCATATCACCCAATGTTTCACAGCTGGGAAAAACAAAACACATGTGGGCAAGCAACACCAGAAAGTGGTGAAGATGGTTGAAGTTGTTTATGAGAAAGATCACACAAGTGGGAAAGGGCACAGCAGTTTGCTTTTGCCTCAGACTCCTTGCAAAGGAAAGTCCCTGCCTCCTTCTTTCTTCTACTCTCCCCATTTTTGAGTTAATGGGGTGCAAATTCCTTGGCAATCATTATGCAGAAACTGAAGTGAGTTGAAGGGGGAAAGTGGGTGGAAGAGAAAGAAACCAGGACTTTTTTTAAAAAACCCGAAATAATGAGGTGTCAGAGGATTAACCAGGACTGTCTTTGCCAAAATTGAACATTATTTTATTTGATTCCTTTCATAAATTGGCTCAGAAGTGACACAGATGAAGCTATAAGGATAGTGACTCACCAAAGAGTTGTTGTATCTCAGCAGCCTCTTTCTGTTGGAGCAAAACTCCCTCCACTTGGCCTCTGCGTCGGCCATCAAGTCAGCAGTGGGTCCTGGTGGCCCTGCACTTGGTTCACTTCCAGCAAGAGAGGCTCCAAAGCCGTGTACAAGGAGGCCGAGATGAAAGTCCTGAGAAAAGGGACCAGGGTTAGGATTGGCTTGGCAAGAAACCCTGCAGCACTCAAAGACACAGAGAACATCATGCTGCTGGTGAGATACGGAGGTGACATATGCCTCCTTTGGGCCAATGCAGAGGTGAACATCCCCTTCCTACCTCTGCACCAAACAAAGCCCCCTGGACCTAGCCTAGATTCACTGCAGCTCTCCTACACAAGAGATACTCCATGCCTTATTCCAGTGCTGGAGGATTAGGGGATGGAGAATTGGAGAGGGCCCTGGTTATGTCCCTGTAGCTAGATGTGAAATGAGTGCATCATAAATAAATAAATCATCTGCTGAAACCTCCATATGTCCCCAGTGCTTTCCCCCATCATCAGCCCCTTTCCCAAGAAGGCTGCATCCGCACTGCAGAAATAAGGCACTTTGAAACTGCTTCAACCACAGTGCTATGGAATCCTGGGATTTTGCCTCTGGACACTTAGCCTTCTCTGCCAGAGAGCTCTCATTCCACAAAAAACTCCAAATCCCAGGATTCCACAGGATAGAACCAGGAGAGTGAACACACTTTAAAACTGAATTATTTCTGCAGTGCAGACAGAGCCTGAGTCAGTTGTAAAAGTGTAGAAGCACCCATGTCTTGTTTTACCCTCCTAATAATGGGTTTCTTTTTTTAAAAAATAAGTAGTTTGTTTTAGTCTCTAATCATTATTCTTCTTGCTGTTTGCTTCTATGTTTGCTTGTTTCATTCTTGGTAATATGAGATGGTCTGGTCTGTCTCCTTCCTTCTTCCCTGAAAATCTATTAATAAGGAAAATGGGGAGACTTTAAAACCTCCCAAAGGAGCCACTTTTGGCCTTTTTGGGGGACTAGCCTCCTCTTAGAAGCCAAAGCCCAATATTTTGAAGAATAAAAATAAGGCTTGTGTTAAAACTATCCTCCCATTTCTGATCCCTTTTAAAACCCTTGTTCCCCAGAAAGAGCAGAGCTGTGTAATAAGAAAACCCTCTCAGAAGAGAGACACAAAAGACACACAAAGGGACACACTTCCTTCCTTTTGGCCCAAGGAGCCTGGCCTCCTTCTGACTCTGGAGCCTCAGGAGAGAAAGAGAAGCCTCTGTTCAACTGAGGCTTCAGAGAAGGTTCCGGAACATTATTCCCAACAGTCACAAGCAGCACAAAATGGCCGCCAGAACACAAAATGGCCGCCTCTGCCTGAGCGCTTGGCAGATGGCAGTTTGAGGCCTTCAGGGAACATAAAATGGAGGATGAAAGGGCTCCAAAGTCAGAAGGGACCCCAAACAGCATTTCCAAACCATAACAACACCTAAAATCTTTCCTGATGCTATAATATAGAGACTCACTGAGATACTCTTTATAAATACGTCTTTCTATGTCTTTATAAATAAATAAAATTTAATAATACTAATACAACTACTAATAATAGTAATAATAAGTTACAACCAGGAGATTTTTCCCTGTGGCTTCTCCCCCAGAGGCCTCTGCGTATGCTCAGGAGCCCCTTTTCTTCTCCTTCTTCTTCCTCTACAGAATCCTCCAAAGGTCTCTCTGCTCCTCCTCCTCCTTAGGCTCTTCCTCTAAGGCTTTCTCCTTCTCCTCCTCCTCTTTCTCAGGCCCTACCTCTAAACCTTCCTGTTCATCCTCCTCTTCCTCTAAGCCTTCCTCCTCCTCCAGCCCTTCCTCCTCCTTTTCCTCTCAGACTTTGGGGGAGAATGGTGTGCCTTCAATTCCTTCCTGAGGATCCTAAGGCAACACTGTCACAGGAGTCTCTTTGTAGGTTTTGTCGAAGGGTGTTTACCATTGTCATCGTTTGAGGCTGAGAGAGTGTGCCTTGGGGGCTGGGGGTGTGCTGCATGCCTTGAACTCGTGTTGAGTGACCCTATTCCCAGGGTTTCCTTGCCTTTAGATTTGCCTTCCATTTTGCCCTTTGTCTTCCTCTTAGGCTGAGAGAGTGTCTGCTGCCCAAGGTTCCCCCGCATTGGGTTTCATGGCCCAGAATGAATGCCATTTCCCATCATGTAGATGTGTGTCTGTGTGTTGTCTGCCTTCCAGCTGGCCATTGGTCTTCCTCTGAGGCTGAGAGAGTGTGACTTACCCAAGGTCACCCATTTTATATAATGGGTCTTGAGCACCCATGGATTTTGCTATCCAAACCAAATCCCAAAGGATACCAAGGGCCCATTGTTTTTCCATCTTTTTTTGCAAACAGCAAAGCAGATCTTTCTTGCCTGATCTTTGCATGTTCAAGAGCAGTGTTGGGCAAATGCTAAGAGATGCCTTGTGAGGTTAGGAAGAGGGTCCTGGAAAACAGTCCTCTTCTTCTGGACTCACAGACTCAGAAAGACATGGGCCCCCCATTCAATGGGACCCCTTTCTTTGAGGCTGCTCTAGCTCCAGGAGGGTCTCTCAGGAGAGATTGGGAAAGTCAGCCCTTGAGGAGTTCTGGTCCTTAAAGGTTAATATCTCCAGGCTTTGCTGAGAGGGCAATATTTAGGATATGGGGAGATCCAGGCTGCAGGGCTATCTCAGATCTGGTTCAAAAACACTGCAGAAATTATGATGATGATAATGATGATGATGATAAATCTTCCCTTCATACCCACAGAGCCTTGTGGATGCTCACATAGTAACAGAGGTCAAAAACACATTGCAGAAATAATCCAGTTTGCAGAAATAAACCACTTCAACTGCCCTAGTTCAGTACTCAGGAATCCAGGGAAATTTAGTTTATTATGGCATCTGAGTTGTCTGACAGAGAAGACTACATATCTCACTACAGTTCC
>NW_024805287.1:0-4652 GCF_019175285.1 Sceloporus undulatus
GTATTGAAATTCATCCATAAACTACAGTCCCTCAGCAATGGATGAACAGGGATAATGGTTTCCGGGCCCACTAGACACATCTCAACACTATCTGACCCCATTCTCAGGAGGGTGTTCTACATTCATTTATTCTCCCCACCTACAGGCCAGTTTTCAAAGCCAAACTGCTCTTGCCTCTTCATTTCCATACACATTGGCCAGTTCCTAATGCCTTTGTTCACTAACGACCACAGTTAAAACTGGGCTTGCTACTTCATTTCCACACACAAAGGATTTTGCATTTGAATTGACATTCTCAAATACCAATGGTATGTTTATGTCTGTCCCTGGTTTCCACTCCACTAAATTCATCTGAGAAAGTAGACTGAAGTCTATGAAAGCCCATGCTGCTAACTTCTTTATTTCAGTTAGTCTCAAAGGTGCTATAAGATCTCTCTAAATACTGATTATTTCTTTGTTGGAACAGTCAATGATATGTTAGTCTGTGTCAGCATAAAAATATAGAAAGTAACCCTGTAGCATCTTTAAACCTAACTGAAAGAAATTTCCATCGTAAACTTTCATGGATGCCAGCCTATTTCATCGGATACTAATGAAGTGGACAGGACTCCCACAAAAGCTTATGCTCCATATCTTCTTAATTATTTGTTTGTGATTGTTGCATGGCTTTTATTGCTGCTAAACTTTGAGAATTTCTCTTTTAATACCACAGAAACTGAACCATACTTAGTTAGCTGCTTATGGCTTTCCTGCATGTGAGGTAGTGACTCTGCTCTGGAGTCTGAAAATCCAAACTTTAAAGTGCCAAATTCAACCCTGTTCAGCATCTTGCCTATAGAATCATAGGCAGGTTACAGACCGCCCATTTGGGGCAGGCTGTATCCGCCCCTTTCCCCGGTGTATCGGGGCCTCAGCGGCCAGAACGGCAGCCACTGAGGCCCCGATCTGCCGCTTTTCAGGCTGCGGGGAAGCGGCAAAATGCCACTTCCCCGCAGCCTGAAAAGGGGTGTCCTTGGGGCTTTGATGAACCTTTGTTCATCAAAGGACACCCCGTGGCAGCGGGGAGGAGAAGAAAGGGGCTGCTTGGCCCCTTTCTCCTTTGGTCTGCTGGGCGCAGCTGTCTGAAGGCTGCGCCCAGCAGACCAAACCAGGAAGGAGCTCCGAAACGGAGCTCCTTCCTGCTCTGTGCAAAGGGCGCACTAGACGCCCTGGCACGGAGCGAGGACGTCACTTCCGCGCTGCCCTGTACAGAGGTGGCGTGGTCGTGACGTCTTCATGGCGGCGGCCATGTGGAACGGCCACCGCCATTTTGTGCATGCTCTGCGCGTCCTAGGGTTGGGGGCATCCGGAAAGGACACCCCTTTTTAACCCTAGCACGTGCGGAGCGTGTACTAAAGTGCCCGTTTGTAACGGGCCATAGGATCATAGAGTTGGAAGATATCACAAGGGCCATCCAATCAAACTCCCTGCCAGGCAGGAACATAGAATCAAAACACCCATACAGATGGGCATCCAGTCTCTATTTAAAAACCTCCTAAGAAGGAGACTCCACCACACTCTGAAGAAGTATGTTCAACTGTCAAACAGCCTTTATTGTCAGCAGTTTCTTCCTAATGTGTACAGTGCTCCCTCGGGTTACGAAATTAATTCGTTCCGCGGCCGCTTTCGTAACCTGAAAAGCCTTCGCAAGCCGAAAACCCATAGGCGCTAATGGGGAAAAGCCGCGTTTCGTGCGAAAAAGTGCCGAAAAGCACCAAAATTTTTTTTCGTAACCCGAAAAAACATTCGTAACCCGGAACAGTTATTTCCTATGGGATTTTTTCGTATCCCGGAAATTTCGTAACCTGGGTATTTCGTATCCCGGGGTACCACTGTATATACATATGTCATAAAGACTAAATCTGGATTTACCACCCCACCGACATGGGAATTACCAGCTGCAGCTACCCAAGCTTGTCTTCTGTTTTTTCTGTGTGGTTAGCCGTGAGCTTTAGACCTGATGCTAGACACATGTTTCTGGGTATCTACTTTTCTCTTCAAACAAAACAGGTAACAAATGCAGCCCCTCCCTTGGGACCTCACCTATTTTCCCCTTGGTTAATGAAGTTCTGAAGTATAAAAGGTGGAGAAAATCTAGTCCTACTGGAGGGGTGGTGAGAAATGGAAAGCTATATTTTCACCCTCTAATTGGCACTCTACATTGTTCACTTGGGCAAAAGACACTACTAGAGGCTTACAACTTTCAGAAGGTGGTAGGATTGAGAGACAGAAGCACAGCATTATGGAATAATAGCTGTTATAAAAAGGTTGCTAGAAAGAAGGCCAGAAAAACAAACAAACAAAGCATTCACCATTATTTTCTATGGGGGACAGGGAAGCATTGAAAGCTGTCATTAGCCACAACAATAAAGTGGCTAGCACTCAAAGTGCCACAGTCATAGCATTGTAACAATTTCCAGAGCTTCCAAAGCACTGTAGTTGTGTTAGTACTGCAGCAAAAAAAAATATTCATAGCATTCATTCTGTTTGGTAAGGGAAAGAGTTATTCCATCTAAGAATGTTCTCTTATATTGAAGAAGCAAGGAGAATGCTTTAGATATAAATAAATCTCAAGCTGTAGATTGCCCTGAAATGTCATGAAGCAGTTTTGCTTTATTGACTTACATGGTTATTAATGAGACATGATAATTATGTTTAGTAGAAGTTCTTGGACACCCTGTTACTATGGAAAAGCAGTAAAATATGTTCAGAAATTTTAAAAATATATAGTTTATTTTTTTGTTGTTAAGTTACGTTTAGAAAATCTTGTTGAGTTTATGCATTTTGGTAGATAAAAGTGTTTGGTGTACAAAGTGTGATTATCTTGGTGGAAAAAGAGCAAATGTGTCACGTATCGAGTGAATTTCTATTTATAATCAGTTGCATACTTTAAAATAATGAGGTGTGCCTCGTGTACATTTCACATTCAGATGTCATTCATAACCAATTGTAACATTCTTACCGTAGGTAAAATATGAGACCCAAACTTCCTGATAATAAGTTTAACCTCTTTGTAATTGAAAAGTGATACAAAAATGTCTCTCTCTCATGCTTTCTATTAGCTTCTGTTTAACATATAACATTTCAAATACTCTGCTTTTTTCATTATTCTCTGGGTTTCTGCTCCTTTTGGTTTCAGAAGAACAGCTCATACATAAACATATACACATCCTAGATTGGTAGTGACAGTTTATTTCTACCATCCTGATGGATTGTACAGGATATCTACAGCTTTCTTCACTAACTAGACAACCAAGCATGTACTGCAAAATTAATCTTGAAATGGCAAGATACCTTAGAAGGCAGAATTACTTTCATGCATGTTCATTTGCTTCAATGAGATTACTTTACAGATTCTTCTGCATACAGCAGTTCTAGCATAATATGATATGGGTTGAATAAGATGAAGCTCACTTTTGCATTTATTTTATTTTACTTTATTTTATTTTTGATATTGAGGGATAGCATTCAATATGCAGACCTGATACGTACATCTCCACTCATTTGGAAATAGAGGTTTGTAGGTTTTATCAGACTTAGGGCCTGAACAGACAGGCCAAAACAAAGCTGCTTTGGGTCACGTTGAAGGTATCCTGTTTAAATGATGCATGCATCCCAAGAGGCCGGAAGCTGTGCCAAAGCCACGCTCCAGACATAAGGACTGGAGCACAGCTTTGGCACAGCTTCTGGCCTCTTAAGATGTGTGTGTCATTTAAATAGCATACCTCCAAAGTGACTCGAAGCAGCTTTATTTTGGCCTGTCTGTTCAGGCCTTTAGTTATCAAACTTGATTATACAGCATCAAGAGAATGAGGACTTTGATGGACAGTACTTTAGTATGAAGATTGAGGATCATAAATAATCAACCTCTTCTCCAGTTGCTCTACCAGTCTCAAGATTACTGGCTTCAGGAGAATCATGAGGAGAGAGGGAAAGTGGGCAGTTTACACGCAGGTCTTGAGAGCTATATATGCAAACCTACTGCAGTATAGCCCTCAAGTTACCATGAAGATGAGGGTACCAGTATCTTGATATTACATCTTCGGTATTATTATTTTTTCCAATTTAATTTAGTGTTACTATCTTATGCGAGTGCTGATTATTATTCCTCCTCTAAATTTGTTTATTAAGCACTGTGGGATGGACACTTCAGTAGTTCCATTTCTACCTTCAGGATGAGTTTCAGAGAGCTGGGGTATGTGTGTGTGTGTTCTTCAAACCACTGGCGTTTGTGCTAGGGCAATCATTCAATGAGTCCCAGATCTGGTTACCTGCTCTGGAATGGTTGCACTTTCTGGAAAGAAACATACACGAGGTGGGTGTCCTGCATCTTTCATTGTCAATGGAAGCTCAAGTGGCCTCAGTGGTTTAGGAGAAATGCTTTTGACCAACTACTGCCATTACAGCAACTATAACAATTTTTGGACCATGACAGTTTGGCAGTGGTTTAAGAAGAGGTGTCCTGAAAAGTGGATTATTGCAGTGATTCATATAAAAGATTGGGCTTGGACCAGAAGCTGGAATTGGTGTGGATATTTAAACACAGCATGTATGAATTAACTTCTTGCGTACTGGAAGCTCAGTGTGTTCCAAAACACATTGAAGAAATAATC
>NW_024805288.1:0-4651 GCF_019175285.1 Sceloporus undulatus
TTCGTAACCCGGAAATTTCGTAACCCGCGCATTTCGTATCCCGAGGTACCACTGTAATGGTTTTCTGTGTGTGTGGGGGGGTGGGGGGTTGAGGCATGTGTGGACATCTTGGGGCTGCAAAAGAACCCTGGCCTTCATTCTGCCCAACCCTAAGTTAAACAGCTCTTGCATGCAATACTGAGAATAGAATGGAGGCACTTCTTTCTGTTTATGGTCTACCCACACAAAATGCATTTTCATTTTAATAAAATCATGTGCCTCCCCAAGCAATGATTAGGAAATACAATTTTCAAAGCCAAACTTTATTTGGAAAGTATCACTTAATAGCTAGTTCCAGTATGTTTCATAATTCTCTTCCTGTGCTACTTGAATATTCTCTAGTGAGTCCTCTGGCATCAGTGGAATGGCATCAGCAATGAAAATGGGGAAGAAAAAAACAAGAACAGTAATTAAAACAAACAACTAAGGGATAGCAGCAGACAGGGATGGAAGACTTTTGAAAAGCTCACATTCACAGGGATCATGAAATATGTAACTTGAAAAATGTATGTGAAGAAGACATTTAAACTACCACAAGTGCACATATTCATACCCTTTGCACATGTTTGTAGATTATGAATATTCATACATAATAAAAATTGATGTGTATTCATACATAATTATGCAAGTACATACATATTAATACCTTTCATGTTCTCATTTCTTTCATTGCTCTTTCCTCATTGTTGCATGTTGTACTACTTCTTGGGGCAGGGAATTACCTTTTGGCTTGCATTGTAAAGTGGTATACACATATCACTTTGTTCTGAGCGATACCTTGCACCATACCACAAGTGGTGATTGTTATGCTGCTAGCATTGTTGTACATATCCTCGTATATCCTAGCAGATCATATCCTGGAACAGTATTCTGAAGTGGCCAGCAATCTCTTCCCAAGCTCTTATATTGCTTCACCTCCCAGTTCATTTTCCTGAATTTAGAACAGGAAAGCAGAACCAAAGTTAGGTAAGTGAGGTCTTTTCTGCACAAGATAGGGTAACCCAGGATGTAACCCTGTAGTACCATGGTCCTGGAGCTGCCTGATTAACTCCTCCTGTTACCCATTCTTACTCATCATTTTCAGCAGCTATGGGTGGATAGCTATATATGTAATTCAATTTCATTTACATTCAAAGGATAAAGACTTCACTATAATGTTTATGACCAGTCACAATTTAAATGGTGTTTGGTCATCTCCTTGGGAATCATTGTGGGTTGGGAAGCAACATAGAAATACTTTAAATAAATAAAATAAATATACATGGAAACTAGATGCCAGTGAAAAAGTCTTATCAGAATTGCACTCCCTCCATCCCAGTTTTGAGCTTTGATACATGGAAACAGCTGCATGAATTTCTGAAAGCCTAATTTCTCAACCATTCCTTTAAAAAAAAAAACTGGAAAGGGATGGAGGGAATGAAACGGATGATAGATTTAGATCTAGATGACAGGGGTGGAGGTAATGAAAAGGAGGGTAGATTTAGATGCCAATTACAGGGTTGGGGGAATGAAACAGAGGGTAGATTTAGATGTAGATGACAGGGTTGCAGGAATGAAACAGGAGGCTGGAGGGAGAGATGGGAGCAAAGGAGGGGGCCAACGGAGACTGGGGGGAGAGATGACAGGAACAATTCACGTGAGGGTTGCATTCATGTGAAAGTGGAACCAGGAAGTGGCCCCCTTCTTCCCCCTGGAAGCGTAAAAGGTCTCGATGTGTTCAGACACCCACTGAGCATGCACAAGGGTGCCAGTTCAAATCACTGAATCCTCATGATATGTACTGGTGTGGTAATTCAAAGTGCTCTCACTCCGCGTTGACTCAGAAATCACCACAATTAAGTTCTTCATGTGTGATAGTTCACCATGTGAATTGCCTTGGATTTGAAGTGACTCTGCTTCTCCCTCGCTACTGAAGTGCTTCGAATTGGGGCTCCTGTTTCACGTGTGAGAAGACTCTATATGTTCAGGCTTTCTGAAAGACCATATGAGCCAGTCTGACTTCTAAGATGTCTAGAAAATTACTTTCTTTCTGTCCGACCACCATGACAGATGCATTTAGTGACGGCAGGGTGAGACCCTCCTTGGTGGCTGCTCTTAAGTTCTGGAATTGTCTCCCATGGAAATTCCTTAGATGTCCCCTTGTCTTCTCTTTCCACCAGCAGGCAATAGGCCTGGTTCTTACTGGTTCTTAACTTAGCAAAGTTAAGCACTTTTAATGGGATGTCTTCTGCTTTTATGCTTTTTACTATGATTTCATGTGTGTTTAAAATGTTTTCATTTAGTGTTTAGTGTATTTGTGTGTATGTTTATGTATTTTATGCATTTTATTTTATATTTGGTAATTTTAAAAATAACATTTTTAATGATTTATCACACACAGGACATAATTCAGCATGAAACAATTAATCCACATAAAACATACTATATCATAAGACAAACATACAGACAAAACATAAACAAAAAACAATTACACATTGACAATAAGATAAAAGAGACTTCCCAAATAATACAGGGTCAGCATATGTCATTATAGTTAAATCAGTTTTCTTATATAATAACATTATATTTGGTCTTTGTCCATAAATAAATGATTGATTGATTTAGTGTTCTTAATAGAATTGCTTATTTATTGTTATCTGAAACCTTTCTATCAAACAAGTTTTAGCTCTACTTTATTTATTTATTTTTATCTACTTTATTTGCTGGCACATTTGTTGTTCATTTGTTGTAAGCTGTTCCTGTACTGGGAGCAAAGGCAGGAGAGAGAGAGAGAGAGAGAGAGAGAGAGAGAGAGAGAATCACTGGGGCAGCATACAATTGGTCTCAGTGTCTGTATATATGTGTGTGTTTGTGTGTGCACATACATGCACATACACACACCTCAATTATATGCTGCCCCAATGAATTATGACAGGAACTGCCCAACCATTATACAGTGTGAGATAGATGCATTACATAGCAGATTTTCAATGGCAGGGGCAACAAATTGATTTTAATTTACTTTTCTGCTGTATTATTTGCTCCAGGGATAGTGATATGCATCTGTGGAATATCCTACATTGCATACCAAATTATCTTGGTGGGCTGTGAGCATTATGTTCCATTTTCATGCCTGAAGTGGATGCCTGAGCTAGCCATGGATTGTCACAGAGCTTCAAAAATATTGCTTTTTTGACTACGCTTCCCAGAATTCGCCCTGTTAGCTGCTGGAAGATTTCGGGAAGTGTGGTTGAAAAACAACTTTCAGAAACTCTGGATTATGGATAGACAAATACAGGGCAAAAAAACAAAACAAAACAACAACAAATCCTGTTACTTTGGATTGAATGCTAGGAGAAAGTGAGTTAGTAAACACCTGGCTGTTTGATTCTATTGGTGTCAGACAGTGACAGTAACTGTCAGCATGCCATCTTAATGAAAACTCAGTATTTTGGCCTGGAAGATGAACTGAAACTGAGAGGAGCTCAAGTACGTGAGAGGTAGCAGATGGCATGGAGGTGCCAAATGCTCAGTTTTCAGCCTGAGTCCTTTACTAGGAAATTTTAAGTCAAGGGGAATCAAGAAAGGAGCAAGGAACTGTGTTGTCTATAGATTGTGATGTTTCATTCAAATCTCCCATCTACCTATTTAGTTCAGATTTAATACTGGATAAAAGTTTATTTATCTACACACTAAGAAAGGATAGCACAAGAGCTGGTAGCAGAAGTGTGTGTGTGAGTGTGTGTTTAAATAGACATTTTAGCTGCACAAATTCCTCCATCCCACCCCCACCCCACAAGGGAAAAAGAAGGAGTTTTCTTTAGAAAAGTACTAAGTTATGTGCATAAGTGTCCCCTTCATTTGTATATGTTTAATGAACACTTAATGAGCCTAATGCACTTACCCGTAGTTCTTTCCCTCCCCATTTTTCTAACTGCACATTATAAACTTGCCAACTGCATATTTTGTTGCAGTGGCATACTATTTCACTACTACATTAGATACAAAAATACAATGCAATGCAATGTATTTTGGTAGTCCTTTTTGTTCTGACATTGAAAATGGAGTTCTGAAAATAAGCCTTATTAGATAATTAAAGCTGCTGACACACTGCAGTATTAATTCACTTTGAGATTCTTTTATCTGTCCCTCCTATGGAATCCTGGGATTTGCAGTTTGTTGTGACACCAGAACTCTCTGACAGAGAAGGCCAAATATCTCAAAAAACTATAAATCACTGAATTGCATAGCATTGAGCCATGCCAGTTAAAGAGGTGTCAAACTGCATTACTTCTTCAGTGTAGATGCAGTTTATGATCTCCCCCCTTCCCTAGCTCATATAAATGGCTTTGAAATGAGCTAAGCTACTTCCAAAATAATTCCCTACCAACCACCATATCCCCCAATGGGTTTAAGTTGGACTGCGTGACTTTAATGAGTTTAAGATGGACTCCAGTCCATCTCCAGATGAGAAAGACTGACTCTACCATGGCCACCCTGTCAGTTTCATTGTTCAGGGGGGATTTTAACATGGAACTCTAAAGTTCCAGTCCAATAAGGAGATTATTGCATTGTTAAAAATGTAATAATAATAATAATAATAATAATAATAATAATAATAATAATAATAATA
>NW_024805289.1:0-4651 GCF_019175285.1 Sceloporus undulatus
TTTTTAATAGCTTATGTGAACTGAATATTATATACTTACAAATATTGTACCTGTAAGATTCTTAATATCTTGTATGACTTATATTTTACTTATATTTTGCTATTTATAATAAATATATCCTTGGAGTATTAACTACTCGATGCTCCTTTTACACATATCTTGGCTGGGTTGATACTTGGAAAATCAGTAAAGGAGGAGAAATAAGGTTCCTTAACCAGTCCCAGTGTAGGTTAAGGGAAATCCTTTTATAATTCACTGGGTGATATATCAGATCTCTTCCAGAGGCTATTTCTTAACTTGAAAGTGACAGAAGAGGAGGTCCTCTGGGTAAATGCAGCCAGCCTACTTTTTAATAGTAAGACTTTACCAGATGCCCTCAATGTGTGGGGCGGATTGTATGGGAGAAGGGGATCCCATAAGTAAGCTGGACCCAAGCCATGAAGGGCTTTAAAGGTTATAACCAAGATTTTGTATTGTTCCCGGAAATTAACAGGCAACTAGTGAAGAGACTTTATTATAGGTTTAATATGGTCACCTCTAGATCTTCCAGTGAGCACTTTGGCTGCCATGTTTTGAATTAGATGAAGTTTCTGGACTTGGTTGAAGGGTAGCCCTTTGTAGACTGCATTGCAGAAGTCAAGACGTGAGGTTACCAGCGCATGCATCATAGTTTTTAAGTCTTCAGGTTCCAGGAAGGGACGCAGTTGGTGTATCAACTGAAACTGATATCAGGCACTCTTGGCCATAGCATCTATCTGAGTTGACATCTGGAGCGACGGTTCCAGGAACACCCCCAAACTGCAAATACCGTCCTTTAGGGGAAGTGTGACCCTGTCCAGGACCGGTTGACAAACCTCCATACCTGGATTAGGATATCCAACAACAAGTAATTCTGTTTTATCTGGATTCAGTTTTAATCTGTTTTTCCTCATACAGGCCATTACTTTCTCAAGACATTCATTCACAGGGGAGATGCCTTCCTTTGTTGACGCTGAGGTCTGCAGCATGGAGAGATATATCCGGGTGTCACTAGCAACTGATCTCTGACCCCAGATGATCTCTCCCAGAGGTTTCATGTAGATGTTATAGAGCATTGGGGACAGGATGGCACTCTGCAGGATGCCAAATTTAAGCTCCCTTTAGGAGAAGCAACTTTCCCCAAGCATCACCATCTGGAATCTGTCCAATGCAGTGCCCCCGAACCCAAATTCCCTCAGGCTTTCCAGAAGGATGCCATGATCGATGGTATTGAAAGCCACTGAGAGATCCAAAAGGATCAACAGGGTTACACTTCATCTGTCAATACTCAAGCAGAGATCATCTACTAAGGCGACCATAGCAGTCTCGACTCCGTATCCCATCCTGAAGCCAATTTGAAATGGGTCCAGATAATCTGCTTCATCCAAGACCGCTTAGACTTGAAGAGCAACTGCCCCATTGCTTAGAAATGAAAGATGGGAGACCGGTCTATAATTGTTCATGTCCAAGAGATGTAGAGAGGGCTTCTTCAGAAGCGGCCATTCCACCGCTTCTTTAAAGCAAGATGGAAAATAGCCCTCCGTAAGAGATGCATCTATAATATATCTCAGGTGAGTCCTAAGTGCATCTCCTCCTTTGAGGACCAGCCATGAAGGGCAAGGGTCAATAGGGCAAGTTGTCTTCTTCACACTTCCAAGGAGCTTGTCCACATCCTTGGTGCTCACAGATTCAATTTGATCCAGTATGATCTTATTCACAGAGTCACTGGACACCTCACCTATAGCTTCTGCAATAATGTTGGCGTCCAAGTTGGCTCTTATCTGAGAGATTTTATCTATGAAATGGCCATTTAAAGCGTCACAGTGAGCTGTGGAAGGTTCTCATAATGGACTCTGGGGGGCAGGCGACTGGATCGGTTCCCAGATGCTTCCCCTCCACCTCAGGACCCCCTTTATGTTTCTCTTCCCTTGGCAGTTTCCCTCTTTCCTTTCTTCCTTCTCCCCCTTTAACCTAAATCCCATCAATGGGTCCAAGGCCCTTTCAGCATGTTCCCAGAAGTGGGGGGAGACAATCTTTCTGGTACTGAGGGTCTCTCTGTTGACCCTCCTCTGCAGGGTTGTTGTGAAGGGAAAGGTATATATTTGGAATGTGTGTGTCTGCCTAATACGGATCCTGTGGGCTTCTATGCCTAGTTTGCAGGTTGCCAGGGGGATGTCCCTCTCCCCAGAAGGGGCTTTGAGGTCCCTCTGTCTGCCTCCTTTTGGCTTTGGCCTAGATTTGGGCTCTTCTCTCTCCCCCCAGACAGAGCTCCCTTCCCCTAGGACCCCAGGAAAACTCCTCCCCTCCAAAAAATGTTGTTTCCAGTGTTGCCAACAAGCCTCGGAGATAATTCTCGGAAATGTCTGTCCCAAACCCGCTGAATCCCCCCAGATCACACGGAATATTCAGTCACAATTCCCGGAAAATTCCCATAATGTTAAAATGGCAGATATTTTGCAAATAAACGTAAACATAATTGAATAAAAATAATTGTAACTTATTTCAATCCTCAAAATCACCATTGAACCAAACAAAGAATGTTTCAGTCCTTTTAAGATATTTATTTTGACATGAAGGGGGTTCAGGAAGCTTTGTGCCAAATAGAAATGTGTTTGACTGCAACCGCACTGCAGAAATAAATCCAGTTTGACACCCTTTTAATTGCCATGGCTCAGTGCTAGGGAATCCTGGGAATTCTAGTTTTCGGAGACATTTAACCTTCTTTCTCAGCAAACTCTGGTGTGACAACAAACTACAATTCCCAGGATTTCATAGCACTGGGCCATGGCAGTAAAAACGGTATGAAATTGGATTGTCTCTGGAGTCTGGAGTGAAGATGTAGCCTGAGTTGGGACCAAGACACACTGCAGGAATAATCCAGTTTGAGACTGCTTTAACTGCCCTGGCTCAGTGCTAGGGAACCCTGGGAAGTGTAGTTTTGTGAGACATTGAACCTTTATCAAAAAGAGCTCTGGTGCTACAACAAACTACAATTCCCAGGATTCCCTAGCACTGAGCCAGGAGAGTTAAAGCGGTCACAAATTGGATTATTTCTGCAGTGTTTTGGACCTTCGTTATTAAAAATGCTCAAGGTCCAATCCATACTGCAGAAATAATCCAGTTTGAAACCACTTTAACTGCCCTGGCTCAGTGCTAGGGAACCCTGGGAATTGTAGTTTTGTGAGAAAGAGCTCTGGTGCCACAATGAACTACAATTCCCATGCATCTGAGGAAATACGCTTAAGTCTAGGAAAGCTCATGCTGCCAACTTTTCTTTCAGTGAGTCTCAAAGGTGCTACAAGATCTCTATATCATCATCACCATTATTATTATTATCATCATCATCATCATTATTATTATTATTATTAAATCCAAATGCAGCTGAAGAAGTGGACTTAACCTGGCAACACTGATATCCTGTAGACTCATTCTCTGAGGCTGGGATCTGGAAGCGTGGAGGCAATTCCCTTGTCAAACCAGGGAATCCTGGGAATTGTAGTTTGTTGTGACATGTTGAGACTCTGCTTTTACCGGCAGCCAGGGCTCCATGCATGAAATTCTGGGCTTGGTGGTTTGTTGTGCCCAGAATCCCATCATCTCAGGGAGCCTTGCAGTTAGAAGCAGTGCCAAACTGGATTGTTTCTGCAGTATGGATGGCAATGGAAAAGGGAACGAAAAGAGAGACACAAAACAAAATTCTGGGAAGACAGGGCAGGGATGCCAACTTACCAGGTGCTCTGCTCATGCTCAGGGGCATATTTAATCACTAACACACACACACACTCAGGGACATCGCATTCACATCACACAACCCAAATGGTCCTCCTCACAGTACAACAACGACCCTGAGAGGTAGGCTTGGGGCACTCTGCCCAAGCTTAGGAATTCAGAAATTCTAATGTCACTCTCAGGCACACACAGAAGTCCACAACATCAAGCCATGATACCATTGTCAACTATTGCCTTTGTGTGCCTGAAAACCTATTTCTTACTTGGAAATCCAGGGCAATTGGGAAGCGAGGCAAGATCCACGACTCCCTGCCTCTCTCCAGCACTGCAGCCACTTTGCTTTGCCCCTGGAGCCTGAGAATGCCTGAGGGGAGGGGGGGCAATCACTGTCCTCTCTCTGATTGGCTGAACTATTCCTCCAAACAGTTGGGGTTGCTTGGGCTTGCTCCCTCCTGGCTCTCAGAGGGAGTCATTAGAGAGAGAGAGAGAGAGTTTTTTTCTCCAGCCCTCTTGGCTGAAAACTGTTACACTCCAGAGGGTTGGTTGCTCTGCACAGCAGTCTGGAGCTGAAAGGGCCAAAGGCACGGAAAAGACACTGAAAAAGAGCCAGGCGCGAAAATCACACGAAAAGCTCTGAAAAGTCCCCGTTTTCGCGTGAAAGTCGCAAAATTGGCAACACTGCTCCTCACTCCACGCGCAGAGCTAAATAGAGAGGCAGAAGCTCCTCCCCTTCTTCAGTCTGGCCAATGAGGGCAGAGGAGCTGGAAGACCCCGCCCCCTGCCCCACCCTCACAGGCTCCTCCTGCAGTTAATATGGAAGAAGGCAGGAGGGACTGAGGGACCCTGGAGCCCCAGCCACACAGACACTGGCCAAAGGCACACATTCCCAAAGCCTAAGACCCAT
>NW_024805290.1:0-3840 GCF_019175285.1 Sceloporus undulatus
GCCTTCCTCTCTTTCTGCTACCCTCCACTGTTGTCTTTTCCAGTGAGTCATGTCTTCTCATGATATTGCCTAAGTACAACAGTCTCAGTTTGGTCCTCTTGGCTTCTATGGGAGATCTCAGGCCTATCTTCTCTGGTACCCATTTGTTTGATTTTCTGGCTGCCCATGGTATACTCAATACTCTTCTCCAACACATCATCTCAAATGAATTAAATTTCTTTTTATGTACTTTCTTCAGTGTCCAATTCCAGCATCCATCTGTACATGATGATGGAGAAAATAATAGCCTGGGCTTTGTTGTTATCTGCCTTCGAGTCAACTTCAACCCGCAAAAACACTATGTCTGAGAGACCTTCAAGTTACCCTGTCCTCAGCATCCTTGCTCAGTTCCTGCAGACTCATGGCTGTGGCTTCTCTGATTGAATCTATCCATCTGGAAAGCAGTCTTCCTTTTTTCCTATTGCCCTCTACTTTCCCAAGCATTATAGTCATTTGTAGTGAGTCCTTTCTTTTCATATGACCAAAATATGACAACCTCAGTTTAGACATCTTTGCCTCCAGGGAAAGTTTAGGCTTGATCTGCTCTAGGACCCATCTGTATTTCACAGTATTCTCAGAATTCTTCTCTAGCACCACATTGCAAATGAGTTGATTTTTTCTCTATCAACTTTCTTCACTGTCCAGCTTTCATAATCAAACACAAAAATGGGAAATACGATGACATGGGCAATCCTAACTTAATCCTAACTTTAGTGTACAGTTTTATATCTTTGCACTTTAAGATTTTGACTAGTTCTTTCATAATTGCTGTACTCATTCCTAATCTTCTTTTTTTTATTTTTTAAAATAGGTTTTATTGAAAGTTATCACATACATCAACAATACATTTTACAATACATTTAACACTATATTTAACAATACATTTAACAATACATTTAACACTCATAAAATAGGACACAAAATATAGAATACTCATTAAGCCTAAAAGAGCAAGAAGAAGAAAAAAAAAAGAAAAAGAAAGAAGGGAAAAGAAAAGAAAAAAAAATAAAAAAAGAGAAAAAAAAAATAAAAAGGTAAAGAACCCCCTATCACATCTCATTCCTAATCTTCTAATTTCTTGACTGCAGTCTCCGTTCTGGTCAATGATGGATCCGAGGTATGAGAAATCTTTGACTATTTCTATTTCTTCATTGTCTAGATTGAATATATGTAAACCCTCTGTGGTCATTTTTTTTTAATGTTCAGCATTACACACTTTTAAAAAATTCTTAATAAAATTTACTTGTACTGTATTGTTTGTTCCACCTTTCCTCCTTTTTTTGTTCATTCTGGTTGGTTTACAGTATGGGGTTTTTAAAGCACTTTTGGCATCTGCTTGCATCTTTGTAGAGACCAATAAAGGTATCTTTTTCAGAAATTACTTTTTGTGCACTGGCAGTTACTGAACATTGATAACCATTCTATCTGCTCCCTGTCACTGTCTGGTACTTGCTGGTACCTTCCACTGATTTCTCAGTGAATCATTTTTTGAGAGGCTATGTGCCAGCAGAGAAACTGCTTCATCCTATCTTGCCATGGCAGGACTGTTACTGTCTGCATTGGGGTCAGTACCAGTTAGCCCTTTAAAATGTTGGTCAAGCTAGGGCATTCTTCTATGCAATATATTTTACCACCTTCACAAGTGTTTAGCCTGAGAAGATTAAGAGGGGACATGATAGCCATGTTCAAATATTTAAAACAATGCCACGTCGAAGAGGAAGCAGGCTTCTTTCGCATGTCTCCAGAGATTAGGCCAAAGCAGTGGATTCAAACTACAGGACAAGAGATTCCACTTAAATGTTAGGAGGAACTTCCTGACAGTAAGGACTGTTCAATATTGGAACACACTTCCTTGGAGAGTGGTGGGGTCTCCTCCTTTGGAGGTTTTTAAACAGAGGCTCAGTGACCATCTATTGGGGTGCTTTCATTGGTGTTCTGGCTTGGCAGGGGGTTGGACTTGATGGCCCTTATGGTCTCTTACAACTCTATGATTCTGTGATTAATTGTAAATATTTCTCGTTACATAAATGGCTTTGTTTGATTTTGTAAACCCCAGAATCTGGTTTGATTGTAAGCGGGAGTGGTCAGGCCCTCAGAGATGCAAAAATGCTCATCTAAATGCTGACCAAAATTTACAAATGGTGAATTAATTGATGTTGAAGGTGCAGAATATGTTACCATGGGTTGCATGTTCAGGCTTATGCATTTTGATGCATTCATACTTGCGCCTATTCAGTGCTACCAAAGTTACTTCATTCCCTATTCATGGATAATGCCATCTTCTGTAGCATCATCAAAGAGGATGCTTATTCAGCAGGGGGCTTGTTAGTATCTCTTACAGAGTCTTATGCTCAGATTCATGAAGGTAGCACACTAGAAGTTTTTTTAAAAAATAATAATGACAGTTAGAGTGAAGCAAGCAGTCTTTGCTAATTGTTGGTGTTTGGGCTTATTGGAGGGTTTTGCCACTTGTTCATATGATTAGTTAATTATTTATTGTATTGGCAGTTTCCATTAATCATTGCCTGGTTGACAACTGTTCTGTTCCTTCTTCGCGTAATTGTTTTATGAAGGGATTTTTGAACATACATCCACCTGATATCCTACCAGCATTTTTCTAGCATCTTTTGGTGGTGCTGTTGCAATTAATGAAGCAATTTTGGGGGCCCTTTCTTCTGTGCTTACTGGCATGACTCACTGCTTTTGCTGACGTTTAGGGGCCAAGTGGTCCCAACAACTGATATTTCAATTCTCCCATATTTGGTGGTTTCCAACTTATGGCAACCTTAAAGTGAATCTATCAAGGGGTTTATTTTCTTGGCAAGATTTGTTCAGAGGGTTTTTATTTTTCTTTCTAACTTATCCACATCTTGGGAGACATACCTTGGAATTTTCTAGAGCAGGTGTGCACAACTATAGTGTGATGCAACCTCCTTTCTATGCCTTGAAGTTACCTTTTACCTATTACTTATAGAAGCCCCCTTGTCAATGACACTTGCTTTGTGTCCACCCCTTTATACACTTTCTCTAAATGTATAAGGGCTAGGGTCCCATGTGTCTTCCTTTTATAAGTTTAATATCTTACGTAGCGTGTTTGTCTGTGCCTATATGGTTTAGAATTCGTTCAGGCAAGGGCTTCTATTATAAAAAATAAACACTGACTTTATTGAATAACATTTAACAAGAATGTAGCTTAGGTAGAATAGTTCAAACGTGGTATGGTTACATTAATGTAATAATTGAAGGATTTCCCAATTTCCTCTTTACCATCTCCAGTACACTTTCTCACCCAGTCAGTATCCTTTTCTGACCATATTGAGAACCTTTGTCTCTTTCTCCAGTTTCTCTACTGTCTTGTCAGAATATCTCTCTTTCTCTAGACCCAGTTGATTCCCTATCTGACCCTCTTCCTGAACTCTCACTCAAGAACCTGCCCTAAACTCAAATCTTCCCTCAACTCAATTCCCTTCAACTCCTTTTAACTCTCTTAAACTCCTCCTCAATGCAACTCTCATTCACTCACTCCTACCTTTCATATCTACTCCTTCCCCTGCAGCTCCTCTTTCACAGTCTTCTCAAAGTGTGATAGGCTGTCAGGAAACCAAATCTATCCAGTTCCCTGGATCCTCTTGGGCATATGGGATGTTTAAAATGCCCAAACGAGCAGGAATAATAATAATAATAATAATAATAATAATAATAATAATAATAATAATAATATTTATTTATATACCGCCCTATGGAAAACCAATCCGGGCGGTTGACAACAGTAAAATATAAAATACAACAATTAAAAACACT
>NW_024805290.1:3940-4650 GCF_019175285.1 Sceloporus undulatus
AAAAACACAATATCAAAGCATAAAAACAACAATTAAAAACTAAAACCCCTGATGTGAAGTGGCTGAAAAATTGTATTTCTGATGCTAAACAGTGCAGCCCCCAACATGTTAAAAAGATGAAGAGGCTTTCAGGAGAGCTAATTTATCCTATTTTATACAGAAAAAATATGGCCCAGGAAGTCTCCTGAAGCTGAAGGCAGGGATACCGTTTGCCTCCCTCTGTTCAGGACATTGGTGTTTAATCTGAACAAGACTTGAGATAAACTAAGAGGTGCAGAAAAGGAAGAACCTTCACTTAGTTCTTGTCTAATCTTTTTCCTCACCAATCCATCTGTCCTGTATGGTGGCAAAACTTCCCTCTCTAGTGATAGCATAAGCTTATTCTGCCAGAGGTTGCAGTAGCTTTTTACACATACATGGGCATGGACTATGTGTATGCTTTTGTTTGGTCCTACCCTCTTCTTTTCTTTATTGCTATTGGCTGGATATGTATGCCAGGGTGGAGGTGCTTTCTAAAAGAGCTTTGCTGAGACCTCTGGCTTCTTAGCGTATACACTCGTCCCCCGGGTTACGAAATTAATTCGTTCCGCCGCCATTTTCGTACCCCGGAAGTCTTTCGCAAGCCGAATTGCCATAGGCGCTAATGGGGAAAAGCCGCGATTCCGTGCAAAATGGCGCCGAAAAGCACCAAAACTTTTTTCGCAAGCCGG
>NW_024805291.1:0-4650 GCF_019175285.1 Sceloporus undulatus
CCCTTGGTGTGATTGCTGCTAGCATTGGCTTCTTGTATCTTGATTCCTTGATGCTTTGACCTCGGACCGGACCCTTGTTATCTTCTGGCTGCTTTGACCTCGGACTGTTTTGACCACTCTGATTCCCAGTATCCTGACTTTGGCTTGGCTTTCGGTTTGCTTTGTCTTCTGGTATCCTGACCTCGGTTTGACTTCTCGGACTGCTTTCATGCTGAATCCTTGCAAGGTCTGTGTTTTGCATCCACTTGCTTAGCTGAGCCATTGTTATTGGCATGTCTGTGAGTGCTGGCTGCAGTCCAGGACAATCGCCTTCTTCCGTACTGTCCGTCCCGCACTCTAAGGTCCTCGGGGAAGAATCTACTTTAGCCAATAAAATCTAGGCTAACTTCAGTCACCCAGAGGGCCTTCTCCATCGCTGCTCCAAAGCTATGGAATGACTTGTCGAAGGGGATCCACCACATTTCTACTCTTACAGCCGTTAAGAAGGCTCTTAAGACGGAGCTCTTCCGGCAGGCCTTCCCTACCTAGCTCCTCTCCCCATTTACTGTGACTTATGTCACTCTGTCCACCAATTCTTCTCTTAAATTTAATGAGAAGAATTAAATTAATACAAAATAAAATCCTTGCCTCTTTCAGAGCTATCCTACCCTTTCAAGATCTTGGGCGATAGGACCTGGAATCCTCTGAATACAGAATAGGGTCCTTGCCATAAAGGTGCAATCTGCTCCCCTTCCAGATCCATTATAAAAAAAGAAGAAGAAGATAAAACCTAGCCCCTGATGTTCTCGATTACATACGGTCTATTGCCAGGGATTGCCCTGAGGGTGTGTTTTTTATCATGCAAATTAATTCTGTGGGTGCCTCCTGGTTAGCTTTCCATCTGTTCTCGCTGCAAACTCTGTCCAGAAGCCAAAACAGTAGAAACTGTCAAATATTTCACAGCTGTTTAGCTATTTTGGTAACGTGCATTTTGGAAATACCTGCCAAAGCACCGATATCCTCCAGCGGCCTTTTTCTCGAGTGTTAAGAGAAAGCAGATGTTACCAATAGCTTTTCAACCTTTGCTAGAACAATACGATCCATGACTTCAAAAGGAGGGTGCAATTCCTCTAGATTAGAATAACTGGCAGTGTAACGAAATTAGGATTTAGGAAGCATAACTCCAGAATTATAATTCATAGCATAAACTGACATCATCTGGCACAGTTCGAAATGCTGGAGGAGTTCTTGTACTGACAGGTGAATGAGGCGACAACAAAGCTTTCAAGTTTGTATCATTGTTCATGCTGGAGTATCACAGAGGAAGGTGGAGGATAAAGGGCAACATTCTTGGGACTTTATCATGTGCTGCTTTTAAACCGCATTGTTAGTTGGATAATAGTACCTTTGGCCATAACTATGGCATGACACTCTCATCACTGTCTTGATGAGACTGAGGTGGGGAAGGACATGTTGATCTGGATTCTGCTCTGCAGAGGCATGCTAATGGATGGGAATGCACAGCACTGCAGATTTAAGACGGCCAGGCTCCTCTCAAACTGTGGCGCGTTACAGACCGCCCAAAAGCGGGCGGTCTGCTGCCGCCGTCATTAGCTGCGCCGAGAAGCCCCAGCGGCCAAACCGCGAGGCTTCCCGGCGCAGCTAAAAAGAAGCGCCGAAATGGTGCTTCTTCTTCAGACCTGTAAGTGGCGCCATGAGGCGCAAGTTGCGCACTCGTGGTGTCCCTTTCGCCACGCGACATCCCAACACAGTGCGTCCGAGATGTCAAAATGGCAGCCCCCATGTGGATAGGGGCCAACATTTAGTATGCGCTCTGCACGTACTAGGGTCAAGGGCCGTGATGAAGGTAAGACCCTTCCTAACCCTAGTACGTGCGGAGCGCGTACTTTGTGCGAGTCTGTAACGCGCCTATATATCCTGACAGAAAAAAGTAGGCTATGTTCAGAGTCATATTCACATTGTTGTTGCATGCCTTCAAGTTGTTTCTGGCTTGTGGTGATGCTATCATAGGGGTTTCTTGGCAAGTTTCTTCGGGGGGGGGGGGGGGTTGGCGTTGCCATCCTCTGAGGCTGAGAAAGTCGACTTGCCCAAGGTCTCCCAGTGGGTTTCCATAGCTGAGCTGGGATTTGGAGTCTGGTCTCCCAGTGTCACCACTCTCTCCCAGTTGCGTATTCCAGATATGGCCTTGTCTGCATGGGCAAAAGCCATTCTCACTCTTACACCGGTGCCATTTCCATGATGCAAGGGGATGTCTGGTGAAGTACTGCAGGCTTTCCCCATTAACCCAACTTTGTCCTGGAGCTGGCAAAATCACAGGTAGCCTTGGTATTTCTCCCACCATGTGATTGGGATGTCCCTCTGCACTCTGTCCTCATTGGTCACATGGGAAAGCCCATCCTCTGGAGAAGTCCACAGACCTCCTTCAGGTCCAAGAGCTGTGGCCAAGGACAGAGTCATCCTGGCTGATGCATGCAAACAACGCTGCACAGCCGCACTAGCTTTGGCCTGGTGTGTGCGGTCATCACTGTGGCCAATCCAGGGCCAGTGCTGGAAGGGGTGACCAGATGTCCTACCTGCAAAGGAGGACAAGACACTGTAGAGCAGTGGTTCCCAACCTTCCTAATGCCGCGTCCCTTTAATACAGTTCCTCATATTGTGGTGACCCAAACCCATGAAATTATTTTCGTTGCTACTTCATAACTTTAATTAAATAGGTGTTTTCCAATGGTCTTAGACAACCCCCATGAAAGGGGTCATTTGACCCCCAAAGGGGTCCCGACCCACAGGTTGGGAACCACTGCTGTAGAGCATTCAAGAAAAATATAGGACATAACCAAATAAAAGCTAAAAGCAATGATATAAATGTAAACTCATGCTTTTTAGCCATGCTAAAAATGGAGGACATTTTGAAATTCCACCTGAACAGAAAGTTGAAATGTAGGACTTGTTCTGGGAAAGGAGGCTGTCTGGTCGCTTTGGTGCTCCAAACTTTTGATCACTGCAGATGGCTGAAGATAATCAGAGATACACACTTGTGAGACATCACTTTGGAAATGATTTCCTCTACTTCTCATTTTAAATGCTAACTTGAGCAGCATTTGTCTTAACTATGATGATGATTACTGTTTCCTTCTATATCCAGAATACATAAAGCCTTGTTGCTCTTATTTATTCCGGATACAGAAGGCAGGTCCTGCTATGGACACCGCTTTCTCAACCCCTCCTAGCGCTGTTGCTTGGCTGACGCAGAAGCCGAAGCTCCTTCATTTCATAGCCAATTATCCAGGCTGCTTGCCTTTTACACCCCATGACACAGGCCCATAAGGATAATTGGGTTTAATATGCCATGCCCTTCCTTGAAACAAAAAAAGGAGAGAGACCTTTCGTCGACAATAAAATACAAGCGATTTTCTCTAATCAACTTTAACAAGCGATTAAACTGTTCATTTTGCTTCATGGCCAACTGCAGGCTGCATTCCCTCTTAGTATCTTAGACAAGGGCTAATTTTTACATCACTGCATCTTACTGGCTTGTATAGCTAGGTTCTTTCACCTTAAACTCTTTCATTCTGGAGGGACATCTGATATGGCCTGACAGCTTTATCCGTCTTTTAAGAGTGGTTATTGGCAGATAACACTTATACAGGATGCCTCTTCTTTCATCTACTGTATCAGCTGTTGAATGCTGATTGACAAACCACTGCAAGTGGCATAGGAGGAAACTAATATTATGTGTTCGCAACTCAGGGGCGATTGAGCTACTTTGGCTGCAGAGGACTGGGTGCCACCTTTTCGAATCACATCTCACGATACGGTTCCTCAACTGTCATGATACAATTAATTTAGGAAGATATCATCCAAAGGTAGCTGTGTTGGCCATATAGCAACTCCAGTAAAAAAAATCCACCAAACAGTGATACCTTTATCGGGAAACTAAAATGCACCATATACAGGTTGCAAGCTTTCAAAGCTTCACTGGCTTCTTCCTCAGGCAAGATGTTAGTCATAGGCCTACATTTTGCTGTTGCTCTTCTTGGTTAAGATGGTATGGAGGGGCATATCTTGCAGGCTGACAGCTCCTACTTCTGGCCATGTAGCAACTGAGAGATTCTCAAAGTCCAGGAAATGTAACTATTTTGGATCTGATCCTAACCAACAAGGATGACTTGGTTAATGGGGTGCAAGTGGTGGGATCCTTAGGTGGAAGTGACCATGTTCTCCTGGAGTTTGTTATACAATGGAAAGGAGAAGCCAGGCATAGTCAGACACGCATCCTAGACTTTAGGAAAGCAGATTTTGGTAAACTTAGAGAGGTATTGAGGGTGACCTCGTGGTCAGAAATACTAAAAGATAAGGGAGTTCAGGATGGATGGGAGTTTCTCAAAAGGGAGATACTGAAGGCACAATTTCAAACTACATCCAAGGGTATTGAAAGAGCTGGCAAATGTAATATCGGAGCCATTGGCCATAATCTTTGAGAACTCCTGGAGAACAGGAGAAGTCCCAGCAAACTGGAGGAGGGCAAACGTTGTCCCCATCTTCAAAAAGGGGAAGAAAGAGGATCCCGACAATGATCGTCCAGTTAGTCTGACATCAATATCAGGAAAGATTCTGGAGCAGATCATTAAACAGAGAGTCTGTGAACATCTT
>NW_024805292.1:0-4650 GCF_019175285.1 Sceloporus undulatus
TGTTATCTCAGCTACATAATTTTAAATCACACTATTAAATTAAAAAAAACATTTTGTATTTTGAAAAGAAAACAAATAAAACCATCCATTACAAATGTCAATGAGCAAAACAAAATAATCAAAAAGAAAGAAAATGTGTGGATAAAAAAAGCAGGCAGTGAACAAGTTCAAAAACGTATATCATATACTCTGAGGGAAATGTCTTGGCTTCATTTTGGAGAAGGGCAGTTCTGGGTTGGTAAGGAATGTCCAAAATGAAAGGGTAGATAGCTTCAGGCATCAAATTGGAACAGAAAGAGCAGCAGACAGAAGTACAAAAGAAGCAGATCATTACATACCTTAGGCCAAAGACAGACAACTGAGGTGAGACAAAGAGCCACAATTATCTGCACAGTATGCACTCATTACACAACCATTCCCAATTAGGGGTTGTAGGATGAAAAGAAATAAACACATACTTTGTAGTAACCATGTCTCTTGACCAAACTACACATGATAGTGGTAGTACAGAGTGTGGGAGTCCAGGTTTAAAAGCACAAGGAGAGTTTGTCAGGAGAAGAGCTGCACACTTACCTGTCACCTGTAGCTTACCTCCCTACAGCTCACTTCCAGCCTTTTGTTTTCCTAGCCAAGGTTGCAATGATGCAAAGAGGAGGCAAGCCTAGCCTTCTGTGGAAGAAGATCCCACAGCTTGGGAGCAGACACCAAAAAGTCCCCCTCAAGCATCATCAAAATAAAGCTGCTTCGGGTCTCTTTGGACGTATGCTGTTTAAATGACGCATGCATCTTAAGAATCCAGAAGTTGCACCAAAGCTGCACTCCAGTGCTTAGGAATGGGAGTGTGGCTTTGGCGTGACCTCCGGACTCTTGAGACCCATGCATCATTTAAATAGCAAACCTCCAAAGAGACTCGAAGCAGCTTTATTTTGGCAGTCTGTAACAGGCCCAAATAACCCTGGCTTAAAGACAGTCCAAATGGAGAAGGGGAGGCATGGAACAATAAGCCACAGATAGCAGGAGGATGTCATTCATATGCCCCCACCTCTGTTTCCCTATGTGCCTGGGACAGTTTGCATCTGTTTTAGTCTTCTATAACACCACCTTCATCACTCTGAAAAGGCAATGTTGGCAGTCTTTTGCCCAAGAGACTCAATGGTTCACCTGGGTCTCCATTACACTGCTGTATCAATCTCCCATCTCCCAGACAGCCATTCAAAACATTTGATTAATTTGAGCCAATCCATTTTAATTAATTAATATCCTCCCTTTCTCTTAGCCTGGGTTCAAGGCTGCTTAAAGCATTTTTTTCCCAAAAGAACAGCAAAAATCTTATTAAAACAAAAATACTAAAAAAATCAAATGAACAATTCTATTTAAAATAAGTAAAACCAGTTTAAAACCCATTCAAAAGAAATTTGGGGAAAAAAAACCCTATAGCACGCTTCCATTAAAAGTCCCTTCTAAATCACCAGATAATCAACAAAAGCCTGTTTAAAAAGAAAGATCTGTTGGCAGAAAAAAAGTAAAGAAGAGGTGAGCCTAGCTTTCAATGGAAGATGATCCCAAGCCTGGGAAGAGCCAACATGTATCAGTTGTGTCCTCACCAAACTTGTCTATGGCGATGGTGGAAACAAAGGATTTTAAAGACCAGGGTGGGTTACGGGGCGGTCTCTTGCTGCCGCCGCTTGCAGCATCCGGGAGCCGCAACGGTCAAACCACGCGACTCCTGGACACTCCGAGGAAGGAGCGCAGAAATCACGCTCCTTCCTGGGCCCCGGAATAGACGCCACGAGGCACTAGTCGCACACTCGTGGCGTCACTTCTAGGGTGCGACATGTGGACACACAGCATCTGCTACGTCAATATAGCGGCGGCCGTGTGGAATGGCCGCCGCCATTTGTCACGGACTCTGTCCGTGATAGGGTTAGGGGCGTCTGGACGAGGCGGTCTGTAACCCGTCTTAGTTTCCTGCCATTCTGCCAAATTAATGCCGCTTGACACTGCTTTAACTGTAATGTGTGAATGCTAAGTGATTCTGGGATTTGTAGTTTGTTATAGCACCAGAGCTCTCTGACAGAAAGCTACATATCTCACAAAACTACAGTTTCCAGAATTCCATAGCATTGAGCCATGGCAGTTAAAGTGATGTCAAACTCCATTAACTGTGCAATGTAGATGCAGCCTGAAGCAGACTCATGTAAAGAGAAACAGTCTTTCAGAGAGTGTGGAGTCAAGCTATGTAGGGCTTTGAATAATCATAACCAGCACTATGAATTCTTCCCAGGAACAGACCAATATTCATTCCTGCAGATGAACGGTAAAAGACAGCTCTTCTGATGATGGGCTTGCATGCATAAATTTCAAGCTAATCTCGTTGATATTGTTTTTTTAAAAAAACTAATAATAATAATAATAATAATAATCTTTTAATAGAATCATCTTGAAGTGGTAATTTTTCATGGTCAAGGAGGGTTGCTAATTTATGCTTAATATTCAAATATGTAGTCACTTCTCTATCTGTATTCAGACATGTTTCAGACCCAGAAGGACTGCACTATGCACATCTTAATTTCTAGGGTAGCTCTAATAAGTCTTTGAATCAACCAAGTGAAGGTAAGGATGGATGTAGCACTTCCATCACAAATTCCCTATCCAGAAATGCTACAGTTGTACTGCTTTTAAGATCAGTGAGATTGATCCTTTCTGCTTCCACAAATATTTGCAGCACATCTCACATACATACCCCTGCCAACAGGAAGAGCTTCTGCATTGCAGCATTGGTCAATGAGCTGGTGACAATGCTCCACCATGGATTCCAACTGTGCTTTGTCATAAGAGATGCCTAAGAACCTGGCCAAATGTTCAACCATAGTTGCCAGATCCTGCAAGAAATAAGGATATACATGTGCAGACAGAGAGGGAGGCAGAAAGAAAGTTAGAAATAACAAGCTACTGCTTCAAGGAACCACAAATATTTTTTTTGTGAAACAGTTGACAGTAATAGTTTCAGTACTATATACAGCAGGGGTAGACAAATGCTGGAGGTTAGGAAACCATGCTAGTCCCAAGGAGAGCTAGGAGGAATGCACCACCAGCCAAGAAAAGTTGTGACCAAATGTCCTAAGGCAGTGTGGGAAGAATTTTTGCTGTTCTTTGTCCCCTCCCTCAGATATTTTATGCCCAAGACAGACCCCCTCCTTTTTTTTTTACAACTGGAACTTAACTTCTGGTCCACTCCCTGTTGGTAACAACAACAACAAAAACAAAAAGAGTCTTCTTTTAAAATGATCTGGGAGAGCAGAAAAGTGGCAAAATTGCCCCTCACATCCCTCTCTGAAGCAAATATTTTTCCCAGAAAAACACTATTTTGAACTCTGTGGGCCTGGGATCCCCAAAAATGATTGTCTCTGATACTACAAAAAATTCACAAATGGGATGTTTAAAACAATCTAAGTGATCAAGAAGCAAATAAAATCAATATTCCTAGTAAAAGATTAAAATGGAAACAAAGGAGAGGCCACCAAAAAACCCCCAACAATATAACATTAAAAGCATTAGGAGGAAATTTATATATAAAAGAGTGCAACCTAAAAGGCAGCTACTTGCTGCTAGAAGCAAGAGGGGTCATGATGTCTATAATGTAATGAAGAGATTGCATGGCATATATTTTTGGAGTTGAAGTTCCACCTCTGATAACACCATTAAAAAGGCTGTGTTCCAATCATATGTTTAAAAACCCAACTGGTTAATTTTATTTTGTTCATTTGATCAATTTCTTTATGCTGTAGTTTAATACCCCGTTTCATTTCAGAAACCAACAACATACAAAATATAAATATATAAAACTACAAGTCATCAAACTGTATGAAATGATGGAGTGTGATCTAGCATAACTAGCCAAAACATGAAGCGTCTGAGAGAATATTTATTGTTCTTGTATCTCTGCTTCAGAAGAAATAGAAAAAGCTCCACTGTCAGGTGGGGTAGAGGTATGCTTTGTGCTTTCTAGTATTACCTTGTGCATATCTTCATATCTGAGGAAGAGTACATTAGAGTCCATGTGATGCTGCCAAAATTCTTGCACGTGTTCAAACCACGAACCATATCCTACTGTGAAGAGAGGAAACACTATGGCCAACACATAATGCAAATGGTTGCTATCATTCACAATTTCTAAGGAGCATGAACATTTACACAAAATTAAGGCATTGAATTATGTTGCGTTGATTCCTAGATCTGGTGGATTTATTCCTAATAAAAACTCAAGAAAGAAGCACTTATAATCCTTAAAAACTAAACAAAGTAAAAGAACATAATTTTTTAAACCCTTCTACCACAAACATACATGAATAAGTCTATTATTTGCTATCTTTTTTTTCTTTTTATGAGAGAAAACATCACACAATTCAGATTCCCGCATTTATAGGCCTTTCGTTCAGAACAGCCTGTCCCAAGTGTACAGAATAAAGGAAGATGCCTGTCTCCTCTTCTGTGAGGAGAGGACAAATGCTAACAGCAGAACATGGAAGAGTTGTTCTTTAAACTATAATTCCCAGAATCTCCCACACAGAAAGGCTAGTGGCCATGCTTTTAGAGGGATCTGAAAACTGTAGCTTTTCTAAGTCCTGATCAACTGATACATGTTTGAAC
>NW_024805293.1:0-4648 GCF_019175285.1 Sceloporus undulatus
CTTAGTGACTTTCCCTGTAGGTTTCCACCCAAACAAGCCACAACAGGCAAAAACAATATTTCTTGGTGTATTTATTACATTTATAGTCTACCCTTTCTCCAAGGAGTTCAAAGTGCTATACTGCAATTAACATTGTGTTCCTCTACCCATTTTATATTCAAATAATCCTGAAGGCCAGGGGTGGAAAGTGCAATTGTGGCCCTCCAGATATTTTGGGACTGCAGTTCATGGCTAGAACTGAGTGGGTAAGGGACACACATTCCGCACCATGGGCATAAGATAATAATCACAGAGCTGGAAGTGGTCTTTTTGGCCATCTAACTGAATCCTTCACTCAGTGCAAGAAATCCAAATGTCGTATTACACCATATCTTCCAATTCTGAATGGAAAAGAGATGCTGCTCTAATCTTGAAAAAGGGCAGAGACATACGACATTATCACACCAGCCCCTTTTGTGCTGCAATCCTGCAAGCCAAAATAAAATGGCAAAATGCAGGGTTTGGAGCAGCCACCACCGCATTTCTTCCATTTGCACGACCAGAACTGCTGCCCGCATCACGCTCCCTTCCCATCCTCTCCATTTACCCAGCATGTCTTTGGGGGGGGGGGGTGTCTACTGTTTTTGCACCATTACAGAGTTCTGCAGTCCCGACTTAAGGTTTGTAAAACAATTTTTCAAAATTTGGAGACTTCAGAGCTCCCAAATTGTGCAAAAACCAGATTTTTTTTTTTGAAGCAAAGACTAGGAGAGAAAGGAGGAGGAGGTGACAATGACACCACATGACTGCCAATTGCACAAACGCCTCAGAAATTGCTTTTTTGTACCTGGGGCATTGCACATTTGGCAGTTCATGCACACAATGGGGCAGGGACAGGGCAGCTATTGGAGGGAAGTGGTGCTGTGTGCTCAGCATCGCTGATGCCACTTCCTTCCCATATGGCAGTTTAAAATCCATGTGCGATCATCTCCATAGACCTTGTAAAGATTGTATGGCCTGTGTACACATCACACAAAGTGTTTGTCATTGGAAGTAATTGTTTTCCTGTTAACACCTGCAAATAACCTTGCTAAGAGGCATGCAACAGAATCAAGTATTGCTTAATTTTTTTACCTTTCATAATTCTTTTCACACATTTAGATGCAAGCCCCTATGTTAGACTGGAACTGAAATGGCAAGGGAAATGCAACATTTAGCCTTCAGCCAGAGACGTAGGATAAGTCAGCTAAGATCAAGTTTGCTCATGCTCTGTGGCAACCTTCTTTGGCCACCTCAATGAATTAGAATAGAATAGTGTAGGATAATGAAAACTTACTATATCTTTCACCTGCCCCTGTAGATGTTCAGAGACACAAATTCAATGATCTATGATCTATTTCTTTCCCTTTCCTCCAACATCACTGTCTGCCCTGTATGGTATTTTAACATCCATCTCTCTAAACTCAATGGGATACTTTGGACCCTTTCTATTAATTACTAATCATGAGAAGAAAGATTACACACAAACATACATACACCTATTTGAGGAAGTCTTTTTGTTAGCCCTCAAGCCATTCTTTGCCCACGAAAGTAAATGGTCCCACTGTGCTGCCTCTCTGCACCATCTTCCCTGAAGATTCCAGCAGAGATTTCAGAAGAGTAGAGTTTTAAGATGAGGTAAAATTTTGTACCAGTCTTTTCCTTTTTCTTCTAATTGGTCCAAAAGCTAGTTCAATTTTTCTGCTCTCTTTTTGTGGCTCATCCTTTCATTCATCTCATTTTCCACTTTACTCCCTTCCTTGGCTCTTGCTTTGCTTTCTTATTTTGTCCTCCAATATACACACACCATTTCCTACCACCTTTTCAAAATCTGAAGCTCTTCTTGATTCTGCAACTCCTTGTTGATGTTTGTTCCTTTGCTCCCATTGCAAATCACTATTTTATTTAATTTGTTATAGTTCTACTCTGCCTTCATCTAGTGAGCTCAAGTTAGCATATGTGGTTCTCCTCCTCCACTCCACCTTACCCTCAAGACAGAGAAAGAGTTACTTTCCCAATGTCACCCAGTGAGTTTCATTGTTCAATAAGTATTAGAACCTGGATTTTTTGAAGTTCCAGTCCAACAATACACCAGCTCCTTTTATCTGCTGCCCCCATTGGCCCCATTCCTACTCACCTATTTGCACTGGATGGAACTGGGCAGATTTGGATCCCCCCTTCCAAATCCCTCTGGAAGCAAGTGCCCACTTTCATTTACCTTAATCTGGGTTATTTACCCCTGAATGCCACTGCAGCTCTTTGCGGAGAGTTCACATTTGTGGTACAGTACTGGTTTAAAATGAAGGCTCCTTTGCTGTCAATCAAATTCACTTCCACTTTTGTCAACGGTGACGTTTCCTACAGCCATTGACCAACAGAATGGGTGCTTTCCCCATTCCTTTTTTAAAAAAAACTGGCAGCAGAATGCGCATATTCTGTCAAATTTAAAAACCTCCAGGTTTGTGTGTGTGTTGTGTGTAGCAAAAGCATTCACTCTTGTATCAGTTTGCCAAATTGAAAGGGAGACATTGTAACATTTGCATTGTAGCATTTGCATTTTAAACAAATAATAATAATAATAATAATAATAATAATAATAATGCCTCTTGCAAAGTGAGGCTGCCATTCCGGGAGCAAGAGGAAATGAAAGGAAAATGTAGCAGAAGCACACACACATTCTATCTATATGTATCACCCAAAAATCATTTGCATAGTCTGTCAAAAATAAAGAGAGAGAGAGAAAGCTGTCTGGTGCGAGAGGGAGGCTTGTTCCATTCTCTGCCCTCCCTCTGACCATGCCTCCCCTGAACTTGACCCTTCCTCCAGCTCCATCCTTCTCCTCCTCCTCCTCCATCACCCCGATTCTCTTGGCACCCTTTCTCCAAGGCTCCTTCCTCCTCCTCCTGCTCTGTCCCCCTGATTGCCCTTGGCACCCTTCCTCCGGCTCCTTCCTTCTCCTCCTCTTCCTCCATCACCCCAATTCTCTTGGCACCCTTTCTCTAAGGCTCCTTCCTCCTCCTCCTCCATCACTCCGATTGCCCTTGGCACCCTTCCTCCGGCTCCTTCCTTCTCCTCCTCCTCCTCCGTCACCCAATGAAGGGGAGGCATTTTCCACCCTCTGCCCTCCCTCTGACCTAAATCCTTCCCCTGAACTTGACCCGATCATGATCAGGGACAAGTTCATATTTGCTGGACCTGTTTCCTCCTCCACCCAAAGATACAGCTTTTACTCCACTTTCAAAAGACCCATGACAAGGGGCATTTGCCCCTGAACGGGTGTGAAAGCCTAATTTTCGCTTGTGGAAGGATTGGGGCCAATATGAACTTCCCATGGTTAATCCGGGTTCTGAAACAGGGTAAAAGGTAGTCTGAATGGGCCCATTGTCTCTAGAATGCTTGTGTGTGACCCCATGAATTTCATAGGGTTTTGTTAGGCAATGAATACTCAGAAGTGGCTTTGCCTGTTTCTTACTCTGAAATATAGCCTACAGCATCTGGTATTCCTTGGCAGTCTCCATCCAAGCACTAACCGGGGCTGACCCTACTTAGCTTCCATGATCAGACAAGATCTGCTGCTTCCACAAAAACTGTTTCTTCCCCAGTCAAATCAGCCCAGGACTTCAAGCACTTTCCCTCTTCTTTGCCATCTTTTTTCATGTTAGGTAACTACTAATATACTCTGGGCCCTTGGTATCCACTGGGGTTTGGTTCCAAAATCCCTCATGGATACCATAATCAGTGGATGCTCAAGTCCCATTGTATACAATGGCCCAGTATACAATGGGACATGTATAAAATGGCAAAATCAAGGTTTGCTTTTTGGAATTTATATATTTCAAGGTATTTTAAAACCACGAATACTGGAATCCACAGATTAAAAGTCTGTAAATACGAAGGGCAAGAAGAAGGGCCCTCCCTCCCATCCATCTGCCATGGGCTAGGCCTCAGAGAGAGAGAAGACCCACTGGACTTGACCCAATTTCCCACCACTATTCCCTTCTCCTTTCATGCCATGTCTTTTTAGATTGTAAGCCTGAGGGCAGGGAACCGTCTGAATAACTATCTGTAAGTCACTCTCAGAGCCTTTAGGGCTGAAGAGCGGGGTATAAATACCGTAAACAAAAAATCAAATAAATAATAATAAATACATACATGATTAAATATAATATATTTGGGTCTGGCATTTACCTTCCACCCTGAGATCTAATCATATACAGACATTATATTCTATACATAGTTTTAGCTATGCCACTGGCTTATAAATGCTTGTTGACTTTCGACCTCACTGTTCACATTGCTTGGCTGTATAATTATAATTTTCCTGGTGTGTCTTTAGAAACCTTCATTCCACCTTTCAAATCTGTGTGGCAATTCTTCTCAGAAAATGATTCCTTACTCAAGCAAATGTGTCTTTAAAGCACAGCCTTTGAGGAATCAAAAGCCTGTTACAGACTGCCAAAATAAAGCTGCTTCGAGTCTCTTTGGAGGTATGCTATTTAAATGATGCATGGGTCCTAAGAGTCCGGAAGCTGCACCAAAGCTTCACTACAGTGCTTAGGAATGGAGTGTGGCTTTGGTGCGACCTCCGGACTCTTAGGACCCATGCATCATTTAAATAGCATACCTCCAA
>NW_024805294.1:0-4647 GCF_019175285.1 Sceloporus undulatus
CTGTGTCATCTGGAACCATCCAGTGTGATCGCTTTTGCCTATAGCAACCTCCTCCATCCTGGCATCCTCCAAAAGTGTTGGGCCATGTCCCCCAGATGCCCTCCAGTCAGCATAGCTAATGGGGTGGGTGGGTTCTGGGGGTCATGGTAAAACACATCTGGATGGCATCTGTTGGGGGGGAGACTCTTGGTTATAGCAGGAATGGGACTGGTTATATATTGGAATGAAATGAGGCAAGTATGGTTGCTTTAATTCTTTCAGCTGCTAAGATACCTATATTTTATTCCTATTTCAAAATTCACATTTAACTTAGATGCACAGAAATTAGAGTAAATGACTCAGATTCATGGAGTGGATTCAGTCCAATAGCATTTAGTAGATATTTAGCTGAGAAATCCCACCATTTAAACAAGATGATATTGAGCAGATAGGTTGCACAAAGTAGCAAATAACAACAGCTTTTATTAGGGATCATCCTGGCCTTTCACATCTTCATTCTGTCTAAGAGTCACTTCACAAGTCTAGGTAGATATAGTGGCTTCTAGTATATGCTACATCTCTTCACTCCAACTTCAACATGGGCAGTGAATTGGAGCAGTGAAAATGGCAACATTTATTTTTTTTAACTAATGTATTCTCACTTTTGAGGCTACCTTTTAGAAAATAACAATCTATTAACATTTTTTTGTATTTTGTTCTGAAAGTCTTAAGGTTGCTTGCTTCACAGAATCCAATGAACACAGCTGGAGACCTGGAGTAGCTACTCCATATATCCACGCATTACCTGGAGTAGCTACTCTGTATAGCCAAGCCAAGGGTGCAATTTTGGTTATAGAAGAAGGACCATTGGAAAATACAAGATGGCCCATGTGGCTTGAGTTGAGCAGGCTCGTAAATGTTAGAGAATACCTTTCACAAGACATTAAAAAGTATATTTAAAACTTCCCAGCAAGAATGTGTAGCCTGGTCCACATTTGCTGAGCAAAAAACTCCAAGAGAATTTAATTTATTCAGGCAACACTGGCACTTAGCACTACCCTACAACCATACACCTGCAGCACTATATTGTTACCAGAGTAATGATACAAGTGTGATGCAATTTAAAAGGCTTGACAGAATCATGGGACTGGAGCCATGGAATTCCACTTTTGGTGGGATCTGCAGCTTCTCTGGTCTTCCAAAGCACCCTGGGACATTCTCGGTAAGAAATAAACAATGTTTATGGAGCATAGCTTCACTTCCTCTTGTTTGAATGGCAGATGTAGTTCATGAAGGGCACCAGGAGATTTTTCAAAGTGCAAACATTAACTTTATGAAGTAGTTACATTGCACCTATGAACTGGATATTGGAGGCTTGTATGGACAGCAACTCATAAATCTGCAACTGATTATTTGAGGCGAGAATAGTGTACTTTTAGTTTCCCTTGAAACCACTGGCATCTGGCATTTCATGTGTTGTATTTTCAGCCAGCAATGGTACCAGGAGGCTTGTTAGATTATAACATATGCTGAGGTACAAAAATGCTTTATCCCTAAATTATTGGCATCACCTGAGAAAAAAAATGCCTCAAAAATAAAATAGAGGAAAAAAAAGGACTGATCTGGGCAAAAAGAATGGATTTGCTGTCATGTCCTCTCAAGTTGCTTTCGACATATTATGACCGTAAGATGAACCAAACCCATCATGGTGTTTTCTGGCAAGCTATGTTCCGAGTGGGTTTGCTTTTGCCTTCTTCTGAAGCTGAGAGAGTGTGGCTTGCACTAAGTCACCCTGTGGGTTTCTATGGCTGAGTGGGGATTTGAAGACTGGTCTTAAGAGTTGTAGTCTAATGCTCATACCATTACACCACACTGGTTCTCTTTGATCTGTCTACATGTTTCCCCCAAAAGTGGTTCCAATTATAAGATTTCTCTCCCTCTTTCTTATGGACTCTTCCTTTTTCAGTGCTGTTCACACAATGATGATCACTTAGCATGACAAAACTTATTCCTTACATGTGAAAAATGTCTCATTCACATGCAGCAGTTAAACAAAAAAACTTTTCTCACAAAAGAAGGCTGGTCATTTAAATGAGGAATACAACAGAGAGAGAGCACCAGACCATGGCAATTTTAACTCCTATTTTACATGATAATGAGCAGAGAGAAAAACAAAGTGTTGAATCCATTCCAGAATATGTTGTGTTGGGTGTAATATAGAGAAACAGTGATACATTTAAATTAGCTATACAAGTCCATACAAGACTCAGAATGCAGGTGACTTAATGTTTTATTCCTTTTACTTGAATGTGAACACCACGCATCACTAACTATGGGGAATGAATGTTGACGGAGGGAGAAACTGGTGCAAGTTCACTGGCCAGTTGTACACTGGGAGTAAAACCAAGCTGCACAATTTGCATGGTGAAACTAGTTTAAGATATGGATTTTTTTGCTACAAAATGTGGTGTTGGCCACTAACTTAGATGAGTTCAAATTTCATGGTGAAAACAATCCCAGCCTACTACTCATGATGACTGTATCTACATGCAGAATGCCTTTGCATGTTAGATGCTGGGGCAAAACCAGCAGAATAGGCTACTGCTCTCATGTTGTTTGTGGACTTCCTACAGATATTTGGTTACCCATGGTGGAAAATAGAATGCTTGTTTGCATTCTTTCATACTACATAATTATAGCTCTGTGATTTCACTTCAACTGTTGGTATCTTGCTATCTAACTCCTGCCAGTTCCAAGTTCTACCTCCCCCCCCAGCTATCATTTCTCTTCCTTTGAGTTTCATCCTGTTAGACTCTTTTCTCCTCTACAGCTCCGGGTTGCAGTTATCTATCGCCCTCCTGGCTCTGCCACCCAGTTCCTCTCAGACTTTGAATCGTGGCTGATATTCTTTCTTTCAGATTCAGTCCCCACTTTGATCCTAGGTGATTTTAATATCCACATTGATGATTCCAATAACCCTACAACATCTCACTTTAACTCTCTCCTAGCTTCTTTTGGTCTCCATCCACATTCCAACTCTTCAACTCATTCTCTTGGTCACTGTCTTGACCTAGTTCTTGCTGCAAACTGCGCCATTTCTGACTACCTGGCACTTGACTTTCCACTATCTGACCATCATTTAATCTCCTCTGCTCTTACTCATACTCCACCTCCTCGTCATACTGTTCAACGCCATTTTCGTAACCTTCAATCTGTTGACTCTAACCATCTTGGTCTGACCCTGGATTCATCTCTCTCTTCCCTAAATCTTGGGGATTCTGCTGATTCAGCTATGTCTTTATTTAACTCCACTCTTTCCTAAACTCTCGACCATTTTGCCCCTGTCTCTGTACGCACTTCTTCCTCTAAGACTAGGCCTCAGCCCTGGCTTACCCCTATCACCAAGTTTCTCCAGTCCTGCTCTAGAGCAGCCAAAAGTATTTGGAGAAAGTCCAAAGAGTGGGCTGATTTTATTCATTACAAATGTGTTCTTTCATCCTTCTCACGCGCCCTCTCTATGGCTAAACAAACTTATTACAAAACACTGATCTCCACCAATGAGAGGCGCCTGCAGTGTTTGTTCTCCATCTTCAACTCGTTGCTTAAACCTCCCTCTCCTCTTGTCTCTTCATCATTCTCTCCTAATGTTTTGCTAATTATTTCGTCTCTAAGATTACCACCATTCGCTCTGAGATAGTCCCTCCTGATTTCTCTTCTGCTCACAATCTTCTTTCACCCTCCCCTAAAATATTTTCTGCGTTTCCTCCTGCTTCTTTGGATGAACTATCTACACTCCTGAACTCTTGCAAACCTGCAACCTGTTCTCTTGATCCAATTCCTACTTGTCTTCTAATCTCTATTGCTCCTTTTCTTCTCCATATCTTCAATCTCTCTCTCTCTACAGGCTCCTTCCCGTCGGACTTCAAACATGCTCTCATTTCCCCAATTCTGAAACAACCGTCCCTTGACCCCTCCTCTTTGTCTAGCTATCATATGATTTCTCTTCTTCCCTTTCTTTCTAAGGTTTTGGAATGGGTTGTTTATTCTCACTGTCTTGAGTTTCTTGAAGCCAACTCCATTCTCGATCCCTTTCAGTCTGGTTCCGCCCAAGGCACTCCACAGAGACAGCTCTCATTAAGATCTCGAATGACCTTTTACAGGCCAAGGCTAAGGGCCTTTACTCTGTTCTCATCCTTCTTGATTTGTCTGCAGCCTTTGACACCGTTGATCACTGTCTCCTAACTGACATACTCTCTGACCTTGGGTTCTCAGACTCTATTCTCGACTGGTTTAGATCTTATTTGTCAGACAGATCTTTTGCAGTAGTTGCAGGGGGTCAAACTTCTTCTCCTGTTCCCTTATCTGTTGGAGTCCCCCAGGGCTCTGTTCTGGGTCCCCTTCTGTTTTCTCTCTACACACTGTCCTTAGGTAAACTCATCAGCTCTTTTGGTTTTTCCTACCATCTGTACGCCGATGACACCCAGTTGTATCTTTCCACCCCTGACCTTTCTCCAAGGCTTGAACAGCAAGTCTCGTCCTGCCTCACAGCTGTCTCGCAGTGGATGCACCATCGGTGTTTGAAGCTCAACATGTCCAAGACAGAGCTTCTTGTCTTTCCTCCTAAGTCCGCCCTTCAACACTCCTTTTCTGTCTCTGTGGACAACATTT
>NW_024805295.1:0-4647 GCF_019175285.1 Sceloporus undulatus
ATCACTATCATAGTAGGCAGGAAAAGAGGGACTTAAACTTCTCCTTCCCTCCCGTAGTCCTGAAGAAAATCTCCCCTCAAGCAGCACTGGTAAGAAACTCCTTTACTGGCATCACTGGTGGCCCAAAAAGTTGGTATATTTATATACAGCAGGAATGGGCAGCTATTTTGAGACCCAGGATCTCCACAAAATTCTTACTAGACACTCATGGCTGCACTCCCACACCGAATGTTACATTTTAAAACTGTAAATGGCTTTTGACAATGGGGGACAATTTTGCCATGTTTCCCTCTCCCTCAGCTTTTATAGGCCCAGGAAAGGTCAAGTAGTAAACCAGGAGAGCCAAGGTAGTGTAATGGTTTGAGTGTTGGACTACAATCCTGGAGACCAAAGTTTGATTCCTCACTCAACCATGGACACCCACTGGGTGACCTTGGGCTAGTCACACACTCCCATCCCCAGAAAACCTTGTGTTAGGCTTCCTTTAGGGTTCCCATAAGTCAGAAATTGGACATTTGAAGGCATACAACCACAAAGTAAAGCAGATATCACTTTATGCTACACAGTAAAGAACAACGATTTCCCTAAGACCAAGACAGAAACCAAACCAAAGATAGGTGTTTATTCCTGTGGAAGTGGAAGAAAACAGATAAATGAATAATCCATCTGGACCTGGATGCATCAGTTTCTCCTTATTAATACCTACATCCCATGGCAATACCAAGGATGTAGAGGCAACTCCAACTCACACTATAGGTTATTAATCTTCATGAGTAATACACCTGTTTTCATGCACTGGTGATGTCCCTGTTCTGCTGTTCCCTTGTTACAGCCAAGCCTGCTTGTTCCAAGGAATGGCTGCAGTGCTCTTCTCAAGCCAAAGTACCATCAGGTAGCTTGTGCCACGATCTTCCTAGAAGGGCACAATATCTGGGCAAGCCTTTACAGAATATATATCCATAATGTCATCACCTGTGGAAAAGGTGTTTTAACTCCTCTGAGCTCCAAGGTTAAATTACCATTGAATACAAAGATCATAGGTTCTCCATCATAATCACAATGGCTAGCCAGGAGGTTGTATTTGGAAATTGACTGCATAATGTCCAATCTATCAAATGGAAACAGCAATCCAATTTTCTGCCTCACCTAATCTAATCAGAAGATGAGGAAACTGATCCTGTACAGGATAAGCATAGTACCTGATGTTACTACAACTCTTTCTGAGGGTTTCATCCAATAATCCCAATGGTGAGACAGATTCATCAGATGTGAATCTGTCACCACAAGAGAGGCCCTTTTGTACTACACAATGATAATACTATGATTCTAATTTAACTGCTATATCTATATCCTATGGTATCCTGGGGCTTGTACTTTAGCGAGGTACTAGTGGAGCCCCACTACCTTATCCCAGTGGTGGAACTGCATGCTTCTGTGAGATAAGAGGCTATGCTGCTGGCAGAATCACTGTTAATAGGGTCTCCCATGCCAGACAAGCTTTTGCTGTAGAGCCAGACTAAATGTGCCAAACAGGTACTAGTCAGCAGCAGTAGTGGGTGTGACATTGGTGGAGAATCTTTCAGAGACAAAGGAAATGGTACACAGTGTTTTATTTAGGAGATGAAAATCTAAGAAGAAATGAGGTGGCTTTGATAGTGAGGAGAGATGTAGCAAAAGAAGTCAAAGGATATACAGTGGGCCCTCGATATCCACACCTTTGCCCCAGTTTGGCTTTGGGGCCGAGTCTGGCTCTCAGTCAGCTGGGGCTGGGCCAAGACTGGGGCCAAGGTTTGAGTCTCAGAGCCCCTGTCCCCAGGCCCAGCACCTGGGACAGAGTCTCTGGGCTCTGAGACCCAAGCCCTGGGCCTGGCCCCAGCTCCCTCATAACCTGTTGGCCAGAGGGAGCCAGGGCAAGGGCCAGGCTTGGTTTTGGATCCCAGATGCTCCATCCTGGGTGCTGGGCCTGGGGATAGGGGCCCTGAGACTCAAGCCTTGGCCCTGGCCATGGCCCCAACCCCAGCCATGGCCTTAGCCCCGGCTGATTGGGAGCCAGATTCCACCCCCAAAGCCAAGTTGGGGCAGAAGCTTCAAAGGAAGGAAGAAGTAAGGGAGGGAGGAGGAAGAAGGGAAGGAAGGAGGGAGGGAGAGACTTTCATTCCCAATGGCGACACAGCTGCATGTGCACCACCATTGGGGACAATGAGGGCCTGCCATCCGCATTTACTCAAATCCACAGATGGCAAGTCCATAGATCTGACCAAATAATGTCAGTAAAACTTCAGTTTAGTCTGGGGTGTGAGAAGACAGCAGCTGGGAAATGTGTTTGAGATGGCTCTGGGTTTGAGATAGACTACGGTTGGAATGAAAGCAATGAGTTTGGGTTTAATGATTCACAAGGGTCTGGTTTATGCTGAGAGGAGAGAGTGTGATGTTTCCAAGGCTGTACACAAATAATCCAATGTTTTATTTTTAACTTTTGCAAATAAAATTTTTGTTTTTGTTTTTATACACCTTTGGCCTCTGGGGTTGCTGTCATTCTGAGAGATGGGTTTCAGACAAGGTTTGTGTGGTGGTAGCATTGAAGGTGGAAGGATGGTTTCTTGTTAGGGAGAAAAGTAGTATAAATGGCCATAGGACCTTTGAGGGCATTTAGACTGACTCCACAACTGGTGTTACACAAAAGGGACAGGAGGAAGTCCTTATGTGTAGCAGCAGTAGGGATCAGGGAAAGCCGTTACACTGAGTTTTGTAGTGAATACATGAAGTTTTCCCATTTGATGGGCTAAGTATATAAAACCCATGCATTTGGCCACAGGGTGGGATTGTCTGAGAGAACTCTCACAGTTGGTGGCACTGGTGTGATTTCTGGACTGGAAAGCCCCACACATGGTGGAATAAAGGGTGAAACTTTCAAATAAAGAATGGAAACCCTCTGGTGTAGGCAGTAGAGGGATATAATCATAATCATAATATAATTTATTTATATTTCCCACATCTCCCTGCGGGTTGAGGCAGGATTACAGCATAAAAAATTACAAAAACACAATAAAAAGTTACATTAAACCCTAAACTCTCCCACCATTAAAATTAATAAAAAAAATCAACAATTAAAATAATTACATCAGTTGCTTGATTTACAATAATAAGAATGGAATGAACCATTAAGACAGATGGGGCTATCCTTCTTTAAGCTGAGATACCTACAGTATGTGTAGGCTGAAGAGAAGAACTAGATTTAAGCTTGTTCCCTCCATGTTAGTCTATAGTCAAGAATCAGGACACTGTACAGTGAACTGAATTAAGATTTAACTTCGCTTAAATCCAATTTATAGAATTAACAATTAGAATAAGAGAATCAAATGAGCAAATGCACTGCCATCAGAGAGTCAAATGGGCAAATTCCTCTTATCTGGCTGATTTCCCAGCAACTAGCTCTACAGACCCTTGTTGTTTTCTAAAGACAACATTTTTAGCTTGTTCGCTGTACCTTTCAGCTGATCAGAATGCCGTCTGTATCCATATTAATTGGCATAAGCTGCTTATGCTCATGCGTGGTTGATTCCCATGAGCTCATACTGACCTGAAGTTTAAAAAACCTTGATGTAATCAATAAAGTGGTCCCATTTGAGAATGACATGCTCTGGCATGTCTGTGCTTCTCTTGGGAGAGCTCCTTTTGATCAACAGTAATCTTTGCCTGTAAATAAACCCCTTCTTTGCTTGCTTCAGCACCCACCCACAATACCACATTTCTTAAGGAATTCTGCAGATTCCAGAATTTGCCCAACATATGCTCATACAAAAACATGTTAAAGGTTATTAGTCAGCCTGAAAACTGTTCTCTTCTGTGTCCCTAATCCAAGACAAGTGGAACTGAGAAATTGGTAATGATGGAAATACAAACTAAACTCACCTTAAGGTACTTACGTCTTGGTCATTGTGTCACATGCACCAGAGATGGGACTTAGTCCTCAAAGGGTTTGTGTGCTGTGAGCAAGAAAGCCCTGGCTCAAATTAAGACCACCAGTAATAGAATAAATGTTGGAAGGTACCAAAGGGTCATCTAGAGCACCCCCCCCTTCTAAGCAGGAATACACATTCCTGAGAGGTGGTCAGCTAAACTCTCTTTAAAGACCTTCAACAATGGAAAGTCCTCTAGCATCCAAGGCAGTCTATTCTACTGCTGCACTACTGCTGCCCTCAGAAAGTTCTTTCTAATGTTTAAGTAGAATCCCTTTTCTTGCACAGTTTGTAAAAAAAAAAAAAAAACACCCTGAGGATGGATTGTTGTTGTTGTTGTGTGCCTTCAAGTAATTGCTTCTTATGGTGACTCTAAGGTGAACCTATCATGGGGTTTTCTTGGCAAGAGTTGTTCAGAGGAGATTTGACATGGCCTTCTCCTGAGGCTGAGAGCATGTGACTTGCCCAAGGTCACCCAGTGTGTTTCATGGCCAAGCTGGGAATTGAACCCTGGTCTACAGAGTTGTAGAACAACACTCAAGCAACTATGCCATACTGTCTCTCATCTGAAGGTGGAAAGAAGTAGTTATACTTCCAGATTTGCTAATGATTCAGTGTAGTGGTGACTCCCAATCCAAGCCCTGTACACTCATTCATCAGAATAATAGGGCTTAGAGTCATCTCTTAA
>NW_024805296.1:0-4647 GCF_019175285.1 Sceloporus undulatus
CCAACTTCTTTCTTTCAGTTAGTCTCAGAGATGAAGGTATATATTCTCTATGAAATATAATTACTTTGTATTTTCCCATTTGACATTTTAGAAATTTCCTGTACCCACCAGAATTGGTGAAATGCAATATGGTCTAGTTTTATATATAATACGATTGATGAGCTTCCTTTATATCACATAGCTTTTAATAATGCAGTCTCTCATGGCCTAAAATATCATGTAGCAATCCACAATCAAGGAAATGTATTAACCCCGTTATGTACAGGTTGGTCCATTCCTTTTTCATAGAGGAAGGATTTAATAAAATTGGCTGCATTCTCTACAAGGTAAGACTCTGTAGACTTATCAAGACAGCATACAGGAGCTTTTTTCAACATGGCAACATACAGATATTTAGAGATATAGCTGTGTTAGTCTGGAATATCAGTATGCAAAGGGATCTTGTAGCACTTTTGCGACTAAAGAAGTTACAGCATAAGGTTTCACAGATTTCCTCAAATGCAAGTCTATGAAAGCTTATGCTATAACTTGTTTTGCACAGTTAGTCTCAAAGGTGCTGCAAGATCCCTTTGCAAACTAACATACAGATATGTTAGAACACAACCCTTTAACATCTCACCCAACCCAGACAAAGGCCATGTGGAGTTATAGTCCAACATTCCTAGAAGGCTCCAGGTTGGAGAAAGCTGGCATTCACACTCTACACTAAGAATTCAAATTCCTATTTTGCAGTGGCTAAACGTAGCTGTAGTCTTCCCATTGCTTTCGTAATTGGAAAGTAGCTTGGAAAGTGTAGCCAGTCATGTTTCATCTGGCAAACAAAACAAAATAAAACAAAGTTTGCTGTTGAAAGTTATTTCTTTTGTTTTGCTCTGTGGGAGGTTATGGAATGCTTTCCAAAAAATCAGTTTTTTCCACCATAGAAACAGGAACAATTAAAGTGTGCTTATTTTTACCTTTTGTATATAATATCTTGTAATATCTTTATTTGTCTTTTTAGGATGAAATTTTAACTGTCATCAGGAGAGTAGATGATAACTGGGCAGAAGGAATGTTGGGAGATAAAATTGGAATATTTCCTATTCTCTATGTGGAGGTAAGTTCATGTTGCCTTATATTGGTTTGTTGAGAGTCAATTATGAGGTGTGTATTTTTGGCATCTCTGAATTATAAATGACAAAATGAAGGCTGGCGTCCTGTTCAGTAATTATAATGTCGTATGCCTGGCTGTAGGAGAAAGGCAGAATATAAATCGTGGAAATAAATAAATAAATAAAATAATTATAGTAGATCATTCTTATGGACATTCCATCATAGCAATGACTGAAAGCTTACCTTTTTTAGCATGCAACCCCATTAAAAAAGGAATTTCTGAGGTGCTGACATAATTGACGTGCGACAGTGCACCAATGGTGCATTCATGGCGTCCACTGCACGCACCAAAAAGAACCTTTCAGCGGGTTCTTTTTGGTGCGAAGGGAGGCCACGCGGTTTGGCTGGTGCAGCCTCCCTCAGGAGTAAAAACGGATGGCTCCAGCCCGCCTTTTCGGGGCAGTTTGTTGAGCCCTGTAGTTATGGAGACATAGGCCTGTTACAGACTGCCAAAATAAAGCTGCTTCAGGTCTCTTTGGAGGTATGCTATTTAAATGATGCATGGGTCCTAAGAGTCCAGAAGTCATGCCAAAGCCACACTCCATTCCTAAGCACTGGAGTGCAGCTTTGGTGCAGCTTCCAGATTCTTAGGATGCATGCATCATTTAAACAGCATACCTTCAAAGAGACCCGAAGCAGCTTTATTTTGGCAGTCTGTAACAGGCCATAGAAACTTTATTGTAGATACATCTCCCAATCCAAGACCTCAGCTGTAGTCTCTTTGGTGTGGCCTAAATTGCAAAGTATACACAGGTGCCCCTAAGCCTGGACCAGAAGATCTGGGGCTCTGCAAGCCCCTATATGCAGTAGCCATATAGCTTATATACATAGCTCATATACAGAGAGAGAGAGAGAAAGTCCACTACTGTCTTCATTTCATGCTTGCTCGTTATTGTATTTAGTTTTCTTATTTCCATCTCATCTTTCTCTCAGAACTAGTACTCAAAAAGTGATTTGCAAAAGGATTAAATTTAAAAAGTAAATCAGGTAAAAGTTCTTTCCTTAGCGATCAGTCAGTTGGCAAAAGCCCATCTGAAGAAAAAGGTTTTGCCAGCTGATAGAAGAACAATAGGGAGGCAACCATCCTGGCTTTCTTGGAAGAGAGTTTCGTAGCAGAACACACACCAAGAAAACCCACCATTTTCCTTCTTTCCTTTTCATTCCCCCTTACCTGAAATGGCACTGCTTCTTTCTCTTTTCTTCTTTCAAATTTTAGAAAACATCAGATGGGCTAGGACTTTAATATTATCATGGGTTCTCTATGATTATTATTATGTTTATTTACATCCCACCTTCTTCCCAGTACAGGGGCTCAAGGCTGCTAACAAATTTAAAACAGTATAAGTTAAAACAGTATCTGGAGCAAAGAAGTTTATACTTTATTACGGCCAATTGGCCAGCACGTAAAACAGTATAAAACATTAACAATACAAAGTTTAAAAAACAATTAAACAATTCAAACAATTAAAAACATTCCATTATTAAAATTAAAACATTTAAAACTCTTTAAAACAAAAACAAAACAGCAAACATATCAATAAGCAAAGGCCTAGCAGCATAAATACATTTTTATCTGCCATTAAAAAGAAAGCAAAGATTGTGCCATCTAGGGAGGGAGTCCCACAGCCTGAGAGCAGCCACTGAGAAGGCCTTCTCTCTTGTTCCCACCAAACGTGCCTGAGAGGGTAGTGGGATGCTCTCAATACTCTGGGCAACTCATATATCCTTTCTGGATAATCTCAGTATTCTGTGGGGCTCGTATAGGGAGATATGGTCCCTCAAATAGCCTGGACCCAAGCCGTATAGGGCTTTATAGGTCAAAACCAGCACTTTGAATTGTGCCCAGAAATGGACTGGCAGCCAATGGACCTGTTGCAACAAGAGAGTTGTATGTTCTCTGTAGCCAACTCTGGTTAACAGCCTGGCTGCAGCTCTTTGGACCAGCTGAAGTTTCTGAGCACTTTTCAAAAGCATCCTCATATAGAGTGCATTACAGTAATCCAGAAAGTAATAATAATAATATGATTTATTTATAGCCCACCTTTTCTCAAGGAATAAAGGCAGGTTACAACATCCTAAAAACCATACGATGCAATAGAATAAAATATCAGTTACCATTAAAACAAGTCCCCCAAACCCAATTAAAAAATTACAATCAAGGAACTAGAGTAAATAAAAATAAATACAGTGCGTCCACGCCATGCACAGACACATTTTACGCAACTTCCAGCTTACTCAGAAGCCGCACGGGGAGTAAAACAATGGTGTATGTGGCTGTGGCACATGCGCACCATGCTGCCACATACATACACCCCATTATTTCCTATGGGGCTCAAGCATAGGTGGATTTCCCCTTACACTGTATAATAAAAGACAAAGAGGGGCAGGATAGTCTATATTTGCAGGGCAGAAAGGTGACTTGCTGGGGGGGAGGGGGGTTGAATAATTAGGAAAGGCCTGCCGAAAGAGATCCATCTTTATGGCTTTTATAAAGGTCCTCAAGGTGGTAATATGGCAGATCTCCTTCGGCAGGTCATTCCATAGTCTAGGAGCAGTGGCAGGCATCCCAGTGATGGGATGTAACCAAAGCATGTACCACCATGGGCAGATCTGACTTCTCCAGGAACAGGCACAATTGATGCACGAGTTTTAGCTGTGCAAAAGCACTCCTGGTCACCGCTAAAACCTGGGCTTCCGGGCTCAGTGCTGAATCCAGAAGTACCCCCAAACTATGAACCTGAGTTTTCAGGGGAGGTGTAATCCCATCTAACACAGACTGAATCCCTATTCCCAGATCTGTCTTTCAATTGACCAGGAGCACCTATGTCTTGTCTGGATTAAGCTTTGTTTGCTCTCATCCAGTCCATTACAGCGACCAGACATCAGTTTAGGACAGAAACATCTTCTTTGGAATTAGGTGGAAAGGAGTGATAGAGCTGGATATCATCAATGTACAGGTGACACCTTACTCCAAAACTCCAGATGACTTCTCTCAGCAGTTTCATGCAGGTGTTAAAAAGCATAGGGGACAGGATTGAGCCCTGAGGGACCTGTGGGTCCAGAGGCATGATGGAGAAATCAAGATGCCAGCTGCTCTGCAGGATAGCTGCCTTTTTCTCCCTAAAAGCTGAAAGAAAGAAAAGCAGCTAAAGGCAGTGATAAGGAGAGAACAGGAAGCACTGGAGAGGGAGGAGGGAGAGAAAGAGAAGTAGGGGGGGGGAAGCAGAGCTTCAAAAAAGAGCAAGAGACAGATCACCATGAAGGATTTAGACAACAAGGCAATTGAAAGAATAGAAATTACAAGAGGTTTGCTGTGGGGCTGCCTATTAACAGTGATGTAAAATCAAGTTGATTGACTTGGACTTAATTGCTTCAGTGATTCAATTTGGACTCAGCTCGACAATAAATAGCGTACTGACTTGATTTGACTTGCAATTGTATGTTTTAGCAACTGACTTGCTGGCATCATTCACTTGGAGTAGCAGGCAAGATTTC
>NW_024805297.1:0-4647 GCF_019175285.1 Sceloporus undulatus
ATTTTGAAAATGTTTTGTGTGTTCCCAAATTGAAAAATTGTCTTGTTAGTGTGTCTGCATTGACTACTGATGGTTATGCTTTGAAATTTGAAGGGGATAAATGCATAATTAGCAAAGGGAACAAGGTATGTGCAAAAGCACAAAAGAAAAACAAATTGTATTTTATGCTTGACAAAGCTGAGTGTGCCAGTGTTAGTAATGTGCCTTTACATGCAGATTGTGCACATTATTTTCACAGAGTGTTTGGTCATATAGGGTTTTCAAATTTGGAAAAGCTGGGACAGGTTTGTCCTGAGTTCAAAATGAATTCTTGTCCTAATCATCTTGAATGTTCTGTTTGCAGCAAGATCAAATTGAGAGCTTTTCCAGTGGCCAAGCAAACAAAATGTGTCACCAAGAGGCCGTTTGAGGTGGTACATGCTGATCTGGCTGGGCCTTTAACTAAAACTGTTGGGGGAAGTCAATATTTTCTAGTAATTGTAGACAGGCACACAAGGTACTCCTATGTGAAAGTCTTGAAGGAGAAAAGTGAGGTTGCTGAAGTCTTTAAAGACTGGGTGAACCAAATAGAGCGCCAATTTGAGTATAAAGTGGGTTCTTTGGTCACTGACCGAGGAGGCGAATTTTTATCTTCTGACCTAAAGAACTGGTTGCAGAAGAAAGGTATACGTCACAACACCACTAATCCTGGAGTTCCACAGGAAGATGGGTTGGCAGAGAGACGTATTGGTGTTTTGAAGCAGATGAAAGACTGTATGTTACTGGATGCAAATGTGTCTGAAAAGTTTTGGGGTGAAGCTGTTTTAATGGCTAACCATATAGCAAATAGGGTGTGGAATTCAGCTGTAAAGCAAACACCTTATCAGATGCTACATGGTAGACCACCAAATTTAAAATACCTAAGGGTGTTTGGGCAATTTGCAAATGTGTTTGTGCCAGCAAAATTCAGAAAGAAGGGTGAACATAAATGGAAGAGGTTGATGTTTGTGGGTTATTCTGGCAACAGTTATAAATTTTACCAGGGTCATGGCAGAATTTTGTTGTCCAGAAGTGCCAATTTTGAGAAACATTCTGGCTGGGAGAGATTGCATTCCAATCAGGAAGTGTTTCTGCGACTGGGGCAAAGTACTGGAAATGGAGGGGTAAGACAGCCCACAATGTCCACAATGTCTCCAGAGGAGGAGAAACCCAGTACTTCAAAACACACTCAAACACAGCCAACACAACACACACCCATCACCACAAGTCAGTTTGAAGTTGTGTCAAAGAGGGACACTGAGGTGCAAACTAGTTCAGAAAGTGAGGATGAGAGAGGTAGAACAAAGGTGTTAATTCCTAGGAGGTCTCAGAGAGTGAGAAAGCCTCCTGAGAGATTTGTTGTTCAGACTGCAACTGCTTGTTGTGCAGTGGCTGATGAGCCTGAGAGTTTTGAAGAATTGCAAAGTTTTCCTAAGGAGGAGAAAGAGAAATGGTTTTCTGCTATGGACCAAGAGTTCTTGTCTCTAGTTGAGAACCAGGTTTTTGATATTGTTGATAGGCCTAAAGACCACAAGGTTGTGGGTTGCAAGTGGGTCTATAAAAAGAAGGAAATGCCTGATAGTAGTCAAAAGTACAAAGCCAGGTTGGTAGCTAAAGGCTTCACACAGCAAAGATTTAAGAATTTTGACAAAACTTTCTCACCTACTGCAAAGCCAGAAAGTTTGAGATTAGTGCTTGCATTAGCTGTGAGGCAAGGAAAAGTGGTAAGGCATTTTGATTTTGAGACGGCTTACCTGAATGCTAAGCTTGAGGAGGAAATTTACATGGAACAACCTCCTGGTTTTGGTAGTGATACTGAGACAAAAGTGTGTAAGTTGAACAAAGCATTGTATGGCTTGAAGCAAAGTGCACGTTGCTGGAATCAGTGTATTCATGCTGAGCTTGAAAGGCTTGGGTTTAAACGAAGTGTTGCAGATGCTTGTGTTTACACTAGAGGAGGGGTAGTTCTTGTGATTTATGTGGATGATCTTTGTGTAACAGCTAATTCAGAACAAGAAGTGCAAGAGATACAAAAGGAATTGTCTCAGAAGTTCGCATTGAAGGACTTGGGAAATCTGAAAGCTTACCTAGGAATAGAGGTAGAGTGGACAGATGATGGCAGATGTCTGTTGAGTCAGAAGAAAAAGATTGAGAGGCTGATTGAGAAGTGTGGATTGCAGGATGCAAAGCCTGTGAAAAGCCCAATGACTCCTGGTTATGCCAGTGCAGAGTCTGCTGAATTGTTTAATAATCCTGAGTTGTACAGAAGTGTAATTGGTAGTTTGTTGTTCATTGCTAACAATACACGGCCTGATATTTCTTTTGCAGTTGGTTTATTGAGTAGAAGTGCAAATAGTCCAAAGGGGAATGATTGGACGGCTGTGAAACATGTTTTGAGGTATTTGAAAGGTAGCAAGAACAAGAAGCTTGTGTTTCAAGGGAGTGAAGAGAATCTAGTGTGTTACGCAGATAGTTCTTTTGCAAGTGAGGCAGAAAAGAAGTCAATAACAGGACTGGTGATTAAGTTTGCAGGTAGTCCAGTTGTTTGGAGAAGTAGAAAACAGAATTGTGTAGCACTTAGTAATTCAGAAGCAGAATTTGCTGCATTGTCTGATTTGTCTGGAGAGATAGTTTGGATTAGACAGTTGTTAAGTGATCTGGGAGAAAATTGCACTGAGCCTACTTTGGTTTATGAGGATTCACAATCATGTATTGGGATGGCAGAGGCTGAGAATTTGAAGTGCAGGACTAAGTACATTGGAGTAAGGTACCAGAATGTAAGAGAGTTAGTTCAGAATGGTATCCTAAAGATAGAGTACATTGACACAAAGGATAACTTGGCTGATGTTTTAACAAAAGCACTTTCTGGAGAAAGACATGAACAACTTTCTTGTGCAATTGGTATGGTTCCTTAACTTCACAAAGATGTAATTGTAAATACATGGTGTTATTGCACATCTGTACATTTTGGAGGGGCATGTTAAAATATATTTCTAAATTGTATTGAAAATGTTCAGATGTGGCAATGGTTAAAAAGGTTTAAAATGGTTCCTGTTGCAGGCCAGAAAGTCCAGGCCTGGAAGAGCAAGTCTTCAAGGACATGTGCTGAGACATAATATCAACAAATGTGTTATTGTTATGCTTCTGTGTAGCATGGTGACTTCATGGGAAAGAGGTGTGTCCACTTGGTGGGAAGGTTGATCTTGTGAGAGAACAAAGACTGATGTCACATTCAAGCTTCTAGCATGGACTCTGAAAGAGTATAGATGTATAGTAGCCTGCTGTAAAGTGTAAATAGCAACAAAGTTAATAAACCCTCATTTGAGTGAAAATCTGTGTGGAAGTTACTTTGTTCCTGAGTAGCTAAGAAGACTGCATCTGTTCCAGTTGGTACCAGTTCAGAACCACCGGCAGAACGAGACATCACCCATCCCAAAGATCTTTTCTCTAACAAGTGGTAGCAGAGGATGGTTGCCGAGATGGTTGCCGAGATGGTTTGCCTGAGGATGGTTCCCAGGATGGTTGCCAAGCTGGTGTGCTGAGATGGTCTTCTGGAGGGTCTGCTGTTGCTGATGTTCCTGTTCCACTGAGAGTCTGCTGTGGAGTTTTTTCTTCCAGCTGTAAGTTTGCTCTGTGTTGTTCATCTGTCCTGTGCCGGGAGGCAAATGGGAAGATAACAGTGTTTGTTGGGCATTCTGCTGGGACTCTTGGCTGTTTTGCCGTTTGCTTTAAGTCATGGAGGCGGCAGCAAGATTTCCCAAGCTAAACAACAACAATTACAGCTCCTGGGCTGTTTACACAGAAGCGCTGTTGGTCCGTGAGGGTCTCTGGCGTGTGGTGGAACAAGGTCCTACTGATGCTACACGTGCTGATGATTCAAAGGCACGAGCTACAATTTTACTCACTGTTGAGCCTAACCAGATTAATCATGTAAGGCTCAAGACTAGTGCTAAAGCAGTCTGGGACACTTTGAAGAATGTGCATGAGAGTAGTACTGCCTTGTCCAGGATGCTCTTTTGCAAAAGGTTATATGCCTGCAAGATGCAAAGCAATCAGGATCCTGAGAAGCATTTAGAGGAAATGCATGACCTGTTTGCACAAGTGCAGCTGAGAGGTGTCACCTTGCCTGAGGAGCAAAAGGCGTACATCTTGCTTGGGAGTTTGTCCCAAGACTTTGAGCACATCTTGCATAGTTTCCAAGGGATGGCTGAAGACCAGATGACTGCTGAGTTGGTGTCAGCGCGCGTCTTGGAGGAGAGGCGGCGGCGGACTGAAGGGCTCCAGAGGCAGCAGCGACAGATACCAAAGGTCTTCAACCCACCAGAGGTTGTGGAGAATAGCCAGCAGGAGAAGGCTGCAGTGTCCAAGTCTTGTTATTATTGCAAGAAGCCAGGGCATGTCCAAAAGAACTGTTGGAAGTTTGCAGCATCAAAGAAGAAGCAGGGAAAAGGTGCTAGTTCCAGGAGTGGAGCAGCAGTTGTGGCTGGGGACAATGACTGCAAAGCCCATCAAGCAGCCACAGTGAGTTCAGTCTGGATGCTGGATTCTGGGGCTTCAAACCATATGTGTAATGACAATAAGTTCCTGAAAACTAAGTCTGTGTCAAATGTTCAGTCTGTTGCAATGGCT
>NW_024805298.1:0-4647 GCF_019175285.1 Sceloporus undulatus
TAATAATAATAATAATAATAATAATAATAATAATAATAATAATAATTATTATTATTATTATTATTATTATTATTATTATTATTATTATTATTATTATTATTATTATTATGCATTGTCTTTGCATATCCAGTGGGGAAAGTAGGAGCTTCACAAGCAACCTTTCCAATGCAAAAGTTTAAGTGTTTTGAGCAGATTAAACTTTTGGGGTTGAAAAAAGAACTTTGGTGGGACCCATCCAGAGTCAACCTGTCCTCCTACATCCTTTATAGTTAAGTGGGAGACATCTAAGGGAGTTTATTTTCCCCCTCCCATTTAATATTTTTAAGAAAAATACATAAAAATAAAGCACCTTGTTTTGGTTGGACTGTGCTCCACATCTTCATTTTCAACAAGTGGTTGAGATGCCCTCCATTCCGCAGAGACATGAGGATAAACTAGGAAGCAGACATCTTTTCTTCCTAAAAAGCCACAACAGGAGTGTCTTAGCAATGGTTTCAGGGGGGGGGGGGGAAACAAATTGCCCAGGAGCTCCCTAATATTTGAGACAACTGTTCACTTGGAAATGACATTATCTCCTTCCCCCAGCCCCATAAACTATGTTTTTTTAAAAAAGTTCTGTCCACCGCTTAGCTTAGGTCCTCTCCTGGACTCTAGGGATATCAACTGTTCCACCTTCAAGTGCTTGATCTGATCGACCTTTCTGTATCAGAGATGTCAGACTTTGTCCATGTGAGAAGAGGGAGATCATTGGCCTAGGGAGTTGAGGGAGAGGTGGAGAGTGGTCCTTGGACCTGACCATAACCTGTTGCTCTTGGAAGTCCATAGCCTGAAGTTGGTTCTTCAAGGGATTTCTTTGGGAGTTCACTAAACTGGAACTTCCTTGCTTAGGCAGGAGTTAGTCTTCTTCCCCCTATACCTGAGGGAGACTCTTTAGACTTCTATGAAGAAAGATGATCCAGCAATGGAGATCTCCTTTGAGTTTCCCTAAGCAAGCAAGCTTAGATCCTCAGACTTTTTCACCTGGTTGCAGGCATAGTTACACTTAACCCTAAGTATATTCGAGTAACATTAGAGTTATGAGACATACACAGAGTCCACATGATTTAAATGGTTTGAGCATTGGACTATGACTCTGGAGACCAGGGTTCAGATCCCTGATCAGCCCTTGAAGCCCTCTGGGTGACCTGGGAAACAACTTGAAGGCACATAACAAGGAGGAACATCCATACAACCTTTCTCCCCAGGCCATGACCCTTAGGAGCCTAATTTGAATTGGGAACCCCAAGGTTTAGAAAATGGAGTGACCCCATTTTTCAAGTCCTGTGGATTGGAAGGTGGTGGTGGTGGTTGGTAGACAGCAAAGGACAGGGGGGTTCTCCTCACTTTTGAGGTTCTCCTCACCTTTGGCTCTTCTCACCTTTGAGGTTCTCCTGGCCTTTGAGGTTCTCCGGCTGTTGAGGTTCTCCTCATCTTTGGTTCTTCTCCCCTTTGAGGTTCTTCTCACCTTGGAAGGACTTTCAAACGCACCTTTTCTCCCCAGGAAACAACTGACCCTTCAGTCCATGCGAGTGTACGAGGAGAGGCAGAAAAAGGAGGCTGGGACCTCGGACGAATCATCCAGCGAGCAGACAGCTTTCAAGTGCTTTGCTCAGTCCACTTCTCCTGCTGTCTCTGCCGTGGGCACCTCCAACCTGAAAGGTGAGAGCTGGCTTCCCATTCCCTTCCTCCACTTCAGGCTTCCCCCTTGCAAGGCCCTGCCCCTCCTGTTTCTGGATGATCATCTTTCCCATCCTTTGTAGACATGATTTTTTGGCTGGGAGACTTCTGGCTGGTTGCAGGGGGGTGCTGGGGGGGGGGGCATGCGTCGGAATGTAGGCGGGAGAACCAAAGCATTTGCCTCCCTTCTGAAAAAAAGATCTGCTTGAAAACGCCCAGACGTTTAAACCCCAAACCCCCCCCCCCCCCCCCCTTTCCAGTATCTGTATTTGAAGTGTAATTTGAACAAAGTCAGTCAAGGCTGACTGAAGGAGAGGAGGAGAAACAGACTCCAGGGCAAAAGTTCAGAAGGGGGACCACTCCATTAATATTCATACTGGAATGTCTTGTTAAAGAGTCCCCCCCCTCCTTCTCCACCTCCCAGGAAGGAAAAGCATAAGGCAGATCAATCCTGGAGTCAAATTAATTTTACCAATCAATGGGGCCATCATCTGTCTCGCTTGTTTCCCTGCCTTCCCTGAACCTTTGTAGGGCACTTTTCCCATAGGGCTGCTCAGAAGGCTTCATCTCTTGGGCCTCTCTCTTTGCATTTTCCCTGAAAGCATTACTATCTGCTCAGGAGCCCCATTGAGTTCAGTGGGATTTACTCCCAGGCAGGCGTGGAGTTGTGTGGTGTGCGTGTGTGTGTGTATGTCCATGTGCCTTCAAGTCCCTTGTGGCAACCCTATGAATTTTTCATAGGGTTTTCTTTGGCAAGAGCTCCTCAGAGGTGGTTTTGCCTGTTCCTTCCTCTGAAACAGAGCCTCCAGCACCTGGGATTGGAAGGGGGCCAGAATGAAGGTATTTCCCCACTCCAAATAAAGTAAAATAAAATAAGAATTCTCTATGAAATCTCCCTTTGGTCCCTACATTTTTAGCACTGCAGTCATTTCAACCTGGAGTCCAGCCTTTGGAAACATTGCTTGAGAACCCAAAGCAAAAGAGCAGGCCAAGAGAGCCCGGGGCTGCAAACACAGCAAACAGAAGAGTTGAAGGATGCTCAGTCTCTGACTCTCTGCAGTGCTAGAAATTTGGGGACCGAAGGACAACTTCTTTGGGGGTGCAGGGTTCTTACATCTCACCTCCTAGCTACACTCCTGCTCCAGAAGCATGGATAAAAGAATGGTGCCCTCATACATCTGGAGCCCTGTTGCTGGTAGAGAGTTCACAGTTTACTTTGACACCTTCCTTTCCTTTACAAAAATGTTCAACTCTGGCTTTCTGGGCCCAGTCTGTCCTTAGCAAGCACTGGGTCCAACACTAGAGACAAGCCAGGCCCTCCTCTTTGCTTTGCTTCCAGGGGAAGGCGGCGAACCGTTCCAAGAAGAGAGAGGATAAATTAAAAATCTGGGATAAATATTTATTTTTAAGAAGTAGTGAAATTAATGGTATCCTTCCTCTGCCCCTTACCTTTCCTCCATTTCAATGGAAAGCTTGTGTTCTCGGAAAGGCCTGCCTTGGTGTGGTTTTAGAAAAAGCTTGAAGGCCAGCTTGTGGGGAGAGACCACTGCAACCTGCCACTTTCCAGAAGGAGGGGACTACAAGTCCCATAACACTTATCATTGCCCCTCGGATGGGGCTGATGGGTGTGGTAGTCCCAAATTTCTGAGGAGGGAGTGTATCTCTGGGCCAGAGGATAGACACAATGGGATGTGGGGAAATCAACAAAGACCAACCCTTTGGACCACAAATATCCACTATGTTTTCTGTGGAGCCTCCATTTCTGGGGGGCTGAGGATTCAGTCAAGTGAACCCCTAGTGATGCAGAGTGAGGTGGGCCACCTAGATTAGGGTCTCTGGCCTCCCTAAAATTAGGTTAGTCTCTCTGGCCTTACTTGAAAGAAGCCTGTAATCTGCAGCCATACAGAAGGCCATGACTCTGGAGACTATTGGTTCCATTTCTGGCTGGGTCCTGGAAACCCATTGGGTGCACCTTGGGCAAGTCCCACTCTCTCAGCCTCAGAGGGTGGCAAGGGCAACCCCTCTTTGAAGTAACTTACCCCATGACAAGTGTGTGCAGACCTCAAAACCTAGGTCCACCAGGCCTTAGGTTCAACTCCAAGTTCTACCTTGGCGGTTGAACAAGCTCTAGGAGAAAAGTCTGTGGGGAGGCAAGGCAGGACCCTCCCTCGACCTTACCTTCCTAAAAAATGCTGACCTTCTTTCCCTTTCAAAGGTGTGCCTCAGTGATATTTTCATTTGGGTCCCTACCTCCTGCCAATGCCAAGTTGTGCGGGGCTGCCTTAGGCCCACCAGGTCTTAGGTCCAGCTCCAAGTCCTCCCTTGGAATTTGACCAAGCTCCAGGAGAAAGGGCTGTGGGAGTCCCACAAAACACTGACCCCTTCTTCCCCCCCCCCCCCTTCAGCCTTGTGCCTGAGCGACGGGGAAAGCGACTCGGAGAGCAAGGAGGACCCCTCGGAGGCCAGCGACGCCGGGAAGATCTCCACCACCACCGTCTCCATCACCGCGGCGGCCAACAGCAGTAGCAGCAGTAGCAGCAGCAGCAGTAGCTCCTCCGGGGGAGCCGGAGGGGGCGATCCCCGGGAGAAAAGCAGCCCCTCCAAAGGGAGCTTCTTCCCGCCAGACTCCGCCGGAGGGCTCCGGAGCAACCGAGAGAGCAGCTCCCGGCAAAGCCCGGCCACCATCTCCTCCAGCACCCGGAGCCTGGGGGTCGAGGAGGCCAAGGAGGACTGCCGCGGAGGAGGCCCAGCCTTGGCCAAGGAGCCCTACGTCCCGCTCAGCGTCCAGACCGAGCCCTCGGCCACCTTGGCCCCGGGCCACCTGCCCAGCCTGGCCGCCTTCCCTCCCAGCCTGGCCGGCCAGCAGTTCTTCAGCCCTTTGGGCAACGGGCCCCCGCTGCTGCTCCACCCGGGACAGTTCGCCATGGGGGG
>NW_024805299.1:0-4644 GCF_019175285.1 Sceloporus undulatus
ACTAAGATTACCAGCTTCTGCTTGAGAGCATCTCTTTCCAAAAATGTTCGGGATGTCCTGATCTCACCATTATGGACCCCAATTGAGAAGAGCCCTGGCTCAGTGGCCTGGACCAGATGGTAAGAGAGCCAAGCATTGTGCCCAGAGTCAGCATCCACCGCCACCACCTTGGTCACCAGATAGCCCTCCTCCGCTGAGCGAGGCACCATCTCAAACAAGGCTGAGCCCTCCGCTCCCTGAGAAGGATAAAGGATTTGAGGGCTCTTGTCATTCTGGTCTAGGATAAAGACCTTCACAGTGGCAGTGCTGCTGAGGGGTGGGGAGCCTCCATCTTGGGCCCTCACCTCCACCTGAAACTCCCGGCACTGTTCATAGTCGAAGGAGCGCTGAGCATAGATGATGCCAGTTTCAGAGTTAATGGAGAGGTAAGATGAGAGAGGCAGCTCCTGAATGTTGCTTCTGAGGAGGGAGTAAGTGATTTTGGCATTGCGTTCCAGATCTGGATCTGAGGCATGAACATGGAAAATGGAGGTGCCTGAAGGATTGTTCTCTGGCACAAAGGCAGTGTAAGAGGATTTCTCAAAGGTAGGAGAGTTGTCATTGATATCTGAAATCCTCAGGGAGATGGTCTTCTCTGTTGAGAGAGGGGATATACCTTTGTCTGTTGCTATGATGGTGATATTGTATTCTGGCATGTTTTCCCTGTCCAGGAGGCCATCTGTAAGAAGCTTATACAGGTTACTGGATGTTGGTACAATTTTGAATGGCAAACTGTCTTTTAAATAGCAAGAAATTTTCCCATTATCCCCAGAATCTCTATCTTTAATGTTGATAAGGGCTACCAGAGTTCCTGCTGTAGCATCTTCAGAAATTGGACTGGATAAGGAGACAAGAATAATTTCTGGGGCATTGTCATTCTCATCTAATAGTTTTATTTCAATGTTAGAATGCGCTACTAATCCACCGCCATCTCTTGCCTCTACTGCCACCAAATATTTCTCTGTTTCCTCAAAGTCCAGAGCTTCCTTAATTGTTATTTTCCCATTTTGTCCGTCCAAGACGAATTTCTGGAGAGCACGTTCAGGGATATTTGTAAAGGCATAGTTGATTTGGCTATATGAACCTGCATCTCTGTCTGTGGCTTTCACCTGCACCACTAAAGACCCACTTGGTGTGTTCTCTTTCAGGGTCACCATGTACAGTTCTTGAGTGAAGATAGGTGGATTGTCATTGGCATCAATTACAGTAATCCATATTTTGGTTGTCCCTGTTTTGGGAGGCTTCCCTCCATCCACAGCTGTAAGTATCAAATGGAAACTGCTTTCACTTTCATGATCCAATTGTTTGTTCAGGACTAATTTTGTGTATTTTTTCCCAGATTCTCTCTCTCTCACGTCCAGAACAAAATACTGATTTGTATTAAGATTGTAATCCTGTAGTGCATTGATCCCAATATCAGGATCCTCAGCTTGCTCTAATATAAATGTGGTTCCTGGTAAAGTGGATTCACTTATCTGTAGCTTGATATCACCATGTGAAAAATGTGGTGAATTATCATTAACATCCTGTATCTCTACAGTTATATGAAAAATATTCATAGGATTTTCAGCCATCACTTCAAAATTGATGGGGCAGGATGTACTTTCACCACATATTTCCTCTCTATCAATCCTGTCATTTACATAAAGATTTCCATTTTCTGTACTGATAATGAAATACTGCTTTTCATCCAGAGAAAGTATCTGTAGATTGCTGTTTGGTTTTTGTCCAGTATTTAATTTCAGATCTTTGGCAAGGTAACCCACAATAGAGCCCTTCTCCAGTTCTTCAGGGATTGAATACCGAATGTTTTCTGAGGCAGTTTTGCAAAACAAAGAGAAGAATAAAAGAAGTACTTGCCTTTGTAGTGATCTGCTGCTACGTTTGTTCTGGTCCTCCATTCCACTCAATAAGGAATTCTGCTATATCCTACTTTGATGATGTGATCAGATTAGATGAAGAATTTCAAATTCTAACCAGGATCCAGAAATATTAATGAAGTGAGTATTAAAATAATCACTAATTTTTTGCTCTATAACCTCTTGTATTTTCTTTTCTCAGAAATAAATGTTTGCATGTCCCTGTGTTCTGTCATTTCCCAGTGAATGAGGAATTTCACTGCATGAAGTATATTCTTAGATCGGCAATTCCTCTTTGCTGGCCAACAGTGGCACTCTGAGGCTGAAAAGGAGAACTGCAAGCCACATTTTAAACAAATGATATTGAACAGAATTACTTGCTATTTTCATACTTACATGTGGCCAGCCCAAAGTAGAATAAGCACAACCTTCTGTGCCATGATACATAGGAGCACGTTTGCTTCAGAATAATAAACCAATGTCCTATGCCTCAAGGTCACAGTGCAAAATTATGCCCAAATAGAGAAAGAATTGCTTGCTGTTGTATATGTAATGAAGAAATTTCATTACTATGTGTTTGGTAAAGTTGTCTTAGTCCAGACTGATTACAAGGCTTGGAAGCAATTAAACAAACAAACAAACAAACAAATCTATAGTACTCCTGCCTGCTTGCAGCAAATGCTTTTACAGCTTCAGTGATATCAACTTAACTTGGTATATACTCCAGGTACATATATATAGGAACAGGGACTGCAGCCAGGAAATCAGAAGATTACAAATGGGGAGGGCAGCTATGAAAGAACTAAAAGCGATTCTAAAATACAAAGATATACAACTGAGCACAAAAGTTAGAATCATACAAGCCATCATATTCCCTATTTACCATGTATGGATGTGAGAGCTGGACAGTTAAGAAAGAAGATAGGAAGAAAATCAATTCATTTGAGATGTGGTGCTGGAGAAGATTGTTGAGGATCCCATGGACAGCCAAAAGGACCAACAAATGGGTCCTAGAGCAGATCAAGGCGGAAATCTCCCTGGAAGCCAAGATGACAAAACTGAGGCTGTCGTACTTCGGACACATCATGAGAAGGAAGGACTCATTAGAAAAACAATAATGCTAGGAAAGGTGGAGGGAAGTAGAAAGAGAGGAAGACCTCATGCTAGATGAATGGACTCATTAAGGAGGTCACAGATATGGGTTTACAGTAATTAAGCAGAGCAGTGGAGGACTGAGGGTCTTGGAGATGTCTCACCTTGGGTTGAGATCAACTCAAGGGATGTCAACAAACAACAACAAAATACTCCAGGTAAACTTAAGTATCTGGATGATACCCTGTGATGAGCTACCGTGGCTTATCTCTTTAGTGAGGAGGATTGAAGGGGAGAGAGTAGTATATAAAATGAGCGCATTAACCGTGCATCCATATGGAGTGTATATATTAGGAGAGGCAACAAAAGACTATTGTTAACTTCAGGTTGTTCTAGCACATGTAGAGCAGAAATGGCCACAATATATGATGGATGTAGCTCCAGTAACAAAATTATTTTGGCCTGTGAAGAACCATTTGTGATGCCAAGATGGTATTCTTTTCATGGGAAACAGGATGATCATTCCTGTATCTCAAAGACAGAGTATATTGGAACAACTTCATGAATCTCATCAAAGCATTCAGAAAACTAAAGCTAAGGCAAGAGGGTTGATGTATTGTCCTGGTATGTCAAAAGATATTGAGATTGTTATTGGAAATTGTTCTATTGGTGCTCATTTTACTCCAAGCAATAAAAAGGACACACTTAAATCACACGAGATTCTGAGGACTAAGGGAGAAAGTGGGGGTAGATATTTTTGAACAGGGTAATTCTCCCTTTGTTCTGGTGGTTTATTACTTTTCAAAATATCCAGAAGTATTAGATTTACCTGATAAGACTACAAGAACTGTGATTGGTAGACTTAATTAAAGATAGTTATGAGTTATAATATGCCCTTTGCTAGTCAAAAATTTCAAATGTTTGCCAAAGAGTGGGGGGTTTAAGCAATATTTTAGTAGTCCAGCATGAGCAATCCACTCTACAAAGCAGCTCATAAGTAAGGAAGGAGATGCACACGTGGACATATATTTGGCATTGTTGGAATATCGAAATACACCAGTAACAGGGATGCCATACTTGCATCCACAAGAAGTAAAGTGCCAGTAACAGTAACAGTGAATTTACCGTATCCCAAGATTCCAACTGAGGTATATATAAAGACATTCAGAGAATCCAGAATAGGCAAAAATATTTCTATGATCAAATAGCAAAGTCTCTTCAACTGTTACAGAAGGGAGATACTATGGATGGAATCTAAGGATCATAAGAAGGACAGCTCCTTGTTACAGAAAAATATAAGCATCCACATTCATACTAAGGGATGATTTCAAAAGGCTGGATATATCTGTGTAATAGACATCAGTTAAGACTAGAAAGGCAGTGTAAGATCCAACAACCTTCACCAATAACCAACAACAGCAACTTGCTCAAAAGCAGTGAAGTTTATTGATAGATAGATGAATAGTGGTCAGACAGACTTCTTAGTGAACTCTGAAACACAAATCTCAAGCCTCAAGTTAAAAGCACTCCTGGCTGGCCCCCACCTTTTTTCCTCTCCCGCCTTCTACTCCCCACACCTCTCCCTCCTGTTTGCTTCCCAGGCTAGGACTGCTTGAGAAAGCAGAATGACCTTGGACAAGCTCTGCAGATGTCT
>NW_024805300.1:0-4644 GCF_019175285.1 Sceloporus undulatus
TGGATATAAATTGGGAGTGGCTCCATGGCCCTCAAGTCCACAGTGCTCCCCAAAACTGCTTTTTAAAAATGACATTTGCCTCTGAAATTTGGCAACAAATGGCTAAATGTACTATAGGTGTTGTGATAGTCAGTACCCTAATCCATTATCAATATCCCAGCAATATATTTGTAAAGAGAAGAGGGAAGAGGGTCGGGTTGAGCAGGCGAGAGGGGAGCTCCAGGACCCAGGGGAGAGGGAAGACAGGCTAGGAAAGGAGGAAGAACAGCTGGGGGCGAGAGAGGAATCAGAGACCCCACCTTGGGGGCAGGGAGAGACGGCTGAAGGTTTAATAAGGAGGAAGGGAGAGGCGCGAGGGGGGCGGAGATTTGGCGGAAGACTCGGACACGGGGAGAGGAGCGGAGAAGGGAAAGCTGAGGAGTACCCCCTTCCAGGTTGGGAAAGGTCAGTCCGTGAAGGGGGCACCCTAGGGACCCGAGTGAGAGTGGGGTCAGTCCTTGCAACGCACCCAGCCTGTCCCCGGAGCAGGGAAGGGACACGTGCACAGCCTTGGAACCCGGAAATAGGACAGGAAAGAGAGGGAGGTGAAGAGAGCTGGTGGGCGGTGAGGGAACGCCGAAGACTATTGGGACCCCGCGTCGGCCCCGGACCTGGAAGAGAGGGGGAATCCTCGGTTGAAGATTACCGCCTGGCTCGGCCTCGCACCCTGTAAACGCCTCATGGCTAAGGAGTCCACTCAGTGACGTAACTGAGTGCCAAAGTGCTACTTTTGTTGTTGGCATCCTTTTAGTTTGGTTATTCTTGGAAGTCCTCCGGAAGGCACGAAAGTTAATAAAGTTGAGTTTCTGTTTCAAGCATCATTTGGGACTGCAAGCTGTGTCTTTGCGTGACTACTTGAGAGTAAAATGGAGCCTGCCCCGGGGGTGCCCACGGCGGGCCTGGGGGCCACGCCCACACTGGTGGAGAATGCGGGCACGCCCCTTGGGGCGGGGCCTGGACCGCCGGCTCCAGATAACTGGATGGTGTGGTTCACGGAGCAACAAAGAGTTATGTTACAGCAAGTATCTGCTCATCAATTGCAAATATTGGACCAATTGTACGCGGCTCAGCAAGCGGCCCAAACTCGAATGATAGGACAAATTGCAGAGATGTTACGGGCTCCAAGGGGAGGGGCTGCCCCCGCAGGTGCCGGGTCTTGGGCGGAGACTAATCCCTGGAAGTTGATGAAAATGGGGCCCCAGGATGACGCTGAGGCTTTTATCAACACCTTCGAGCGCATCGCTACCGCAGCCAAGTGGCCTCGGGACCAGTGGGCACTGTTACTTGCTCCTTGCCTGACGGGCCCTGCCCAGGAAGCCGTGGACACACTTCCTCCGTCAGATGCTAAGGACTATGATAGGGTCAAAGAAGTGATCCTACATACTTTAAATATTTTGGAGGACACTTATAGAAGGAGGCTACGGGAGCTACGCTGGGCTCCAGGCTTGCACCCACGCACTCTAGGGCAGAAGGTGAAGGCAAATGCCCTTCGTTGGTTAAAGCCTGCAGTACGCTCTGCGGCCGAGGTGGCTGAGCAGATAATGATTGAACAGTATGTAATGGCGCTGCCCTCACCGGCGCGCAACTGGGTTAGATGTCACCGACCCCAAGTGCTGGACGAAGCTATGCTGTTAATGGAAGCATTCCCCACGGCGGAGGAGAGCGACTTTAGTCGGAGTAGGAGGCCTGGGGAAGGTGCGTGGACAAAAGGGACGCGTCCAGCCCCTGACATCGGGCTCAAAACAAAGGGCCCCGGGGCTGAATCCCATGAGGACAAGAAAGGAGCTCGAGGAGGGGAAGGCCTGAGCAAACCTGCCTTGTCCCCGGCCTTTAGGGAAAGGGTGCAGAAGCCGTTGATCTGTTTTTCCTGCGGCCTGGAGGGCCACATGAAACGAGACTGTCCTATGATGGAATGCTCCTGGGCTGATACCTGGGAAGCAGCACAGGTAGGTGTCAGTGAAAGGGATGCTCAGGTTGTTTCTGTTTGTTTGGAGGGGAAAGAGGTATGGGCTATGGTGGATTCGGGTTGTAGCCATACACTGATACGAGAGAACCCCACAGGGCAGGAGGGCCGGAGGGTGAGTGTAAGATGTGTGCATGGAGATACTAAGGAGTATACAGTGGTACCAGTGGAAATTGAAGTTAAGGGGCAAGTGCTCAAGAGGGAGGTGGGGGTCGTGCCCACACTGAAGTGGCCGGTCCTGTTAGGGAGGGACTGGCCGGGATGGTGAGGTTTGCTAAAGGAGGAAGTGTTACAAGCGAACCCGGCAGTGGTAGAGAACAGGTGGGAGCTGACAGGCGTCCGAAGAGGACAGGTAGCTCAGTGGCAACAAGATGATATAACGTTGCGTGAAGCTTTACGAAATGCGGTACCCTTGGACCAAGCGGAGGGAGGAGGGGAAGGGCCTATTTTCATTAGAAAAAACGATCTGCTTTATAGGCGCCCTCCCAAGATTAACGAGAACCGGGGTCCAGACCAATTGGTAATTCCTTTGGCTTTAAGGAGGGAGGTGCTAAGTTTGGGACATGAGGGGCCCTTGGGAGGACATTTAGCCACAGATAAAACTTTGGCCCGGATAACCCAGCGTTTCTTTTGGCCAGGAGTATACGCGGATGTACGTCGGTTTTGTCTCTCATGCCCGGAGTGCCAGTTGCATCAGGGAAAGCCACCACTGGGGGGCAAGCTAATTCCTATGCCGGTAGTGGAAGAACCTTTTTCTAGAATAGCTATGGATATGGTAGGCCCTTTGGCCCCTTCAGCAGCAGGACATCGGTACATTCTGGTGGTGGTTGATTGTGCCACCAGATACCCAGAAGCTGTAGCTTTGCGTTCTATGCATGCCAACCGAGTAGCTCAAGAACTTCTGTCTATTTTTTCGTGGGTAGGATTCCCAAGGGAGATCCTTACGGACCAAGGGACTAACTTTGTAAGCAAAGTGATGGGTAAAATGTGGGAATTTTTAAAGGTAAAGCCTTTACGGACGTCTGTGTACCACCCACAGGCCAATGGGATGGTCGAACGTTTTAATAGGACCCTAAAGTCAATGCTAAAGAAATTTGTGGAATCCCATCCTCGACAGTGGCACCAGTTATTGGGCCCCTTATTATTTGCTTTTCGAGAAGTGCCCCAGGACTCCCTGGGATTTTCACCGTTTGAGTTAGTTTATGGGCGACACCCAAGGGGGGTGTTGGATTTGGTAAAGGAAGAATGGGAACAAGAAAATACTACAGGGATGCCAGCGTTGACTCAAGTTTTAAAAATGAGAAAACATCTGCAAGAGATTCAAGAGATAGCCAGGCAAAATCTGAGGGAAGCGCAACAAACTCAAAAGGAATACTTTGATAGGAGAGTTCGGGAAAGAAAATTCATAACAGGACAGAGAGTTCTAGTTTTTTTACCGGCTCCTACCAATAAATGGTTTGCCCAATGGCAAGGACCTTTTGAGGTGGTACGCCAAGTGGGACCAGTAGATTATGAAATCCAGTTGGGAGGCCCCAGAGCGCGAAAACAAATATTTCATGTCAATCTCCTTAAGGCATGGAGAGAGAGAGAGGCCTTGTGGGCTGAGGAGGCAGAGGAGGAAGGTGCAGAGCCGGACGAGGATCTAGGTGCCGGGTGGGAGGACGCTGGGGCTCATCAGGAGCTACCCGTGATGACTCCCCTGAGCCCACAACAACAACAGCAGGTGAGAGAATTGCAGATGCATTATAACGATGTATTTTCTTCAGTGCCGGGACGGACGGGAATTATTAAACACCGCATTATTACCAAACAAGGGGAAATAGTAAGGGTACCCCTTAGACCTTGGCCCTGGCGGTTGCAGGAAGTAATTAATAGAGAGGTGGAGAAGATGTTACAGTTAGGGATAATTGAGAAGTCCAGGAGCCCATGGAGAAGTTTACCAGTTCTGGTTCCCAAACCGGATGGGACGGTACGGTTCTGTATTGATTTTAGGAAATTGAATGCAGTATCGCAGTTTGACGCCTATCCCATGCCGGGGGCCAAGGAGTTATTAGAAAGATTAGGGCAGGCTAAATTTTTGTCTACCCTAGATCTCACGAAAGGTTATTGGCAAATTGAATTACCTGAGGAGGATAGGGAGAAGACAGCTTTTGCGACCCCCACTGGGTTGTACCATTTTGTGCGAATGCCGTTTGGGTTACATGGGGCGGCGGCCACTTTCCAAAGGCTTATGGATCAGGTACTCAGGCACTTATCACACTGTGCAGCCGCTTACATTGACGACATTATTATTTATAGTGCGTCATGGGAGGAACATTTGAGGCATTTAAACAAAGTGTTGTCGGCTTTACGGGGGGCGGGTTTAACGGTGAACCCGGGAAAATGTGCGATAGCTTGTGCGGAAGTTAAGTATTTAGGACATTGGGTTGGTGGGGGACGGATCAAGCCCTTGGATGACAAAGTAGTTAAGATACAGAATTGGATTAGGCCTGAAACAAAAAAGCAGGTTAGGCAATTTTTAGGATTGGCCGGTTACTACCGGAGGTTCATCCCCAATTTTGCTGGCCTAGTGGCGCCACTAACTGATCTGACAAGAAAATCCTGCCCTAGGAGGGTCCGGTGGGGGCCAAGGGAGGATAAGG
>NW_024805301.1:0-4643 GCF_019175285.1 Sceloporus undulatus
TGTGGAAGGGGCGCCACCATCTTGTACGTATTGTATACGTACTAGGGTTAGGGGGGTGCGGAAGCACCGCCCCTTCCTAACCCTAGTACGTATACAATACGTACTATATGGCGGTATGTATCCCGCCTATCTATATTAGTGCACGATAGTTTCCCCCACAATCTAGATCTATTAACTGAATCGAAGGTGGACTTAAAATCTATAAATGCCGCGTGTAACGGTTGACCATAATGGAAGTCTTTTTCAACAAGATATTGTAGTATCATTGCACGGTCAATAGTGGATTGGCCGGGCCTATTGCATCTAAGCTAGGGTAGTCAAAACCTGAGCATTATATCAAAAGTTAGTACTATGCTGTCTGCTATCATGCCCTTCATCCTCCATTGCACTGCACTGACTTTCCAGAATTCAAAAACAAGTTATACTCTCTTTCACAAAAACTTTGAAAATTAGACCCATAATCCTCCACTGCCTCATACAAACCAAAAAACAGCAACAGCCTTGAAAAATCAAAATAGATGTATGATTATTCTTTGTAAGTAGACTTGATAATCACTTTGCACAAAGAGCTTTCGTTCCCCCCGATAGAATCTGAAGGAGGTGTCCTCTCCTTCCATTTAAACTTTTGATAGATCTGTTCTACGCGTAATTTTAAGCCAGCTGAAGTCAATGAGTCGAAATCTGTGTGGGGACTGGAAACAATGCCATCATACTGTGTGCATTTACATGAGAATAAATCTCATTCCCATACCAGGTAAATATATGTTCTGCCCCCACACCTTGAAACCAAGCAAATAGCAACCTCTAGGATGCAACAATCAGTTAGAAAAATTCTGCAGAGGAAGAAAAATCTCCCTCCTGATCCAATTTGCGTAGTGGGATGGTTACCTATGACCTGTTACAGACTGCCAAAATAAAGCTGCTTTGGGTCTCTTTGGAGATATACTATTTAAATGATGCATGCATCTTAAGAATCCAGAAGTTGCACCAAAGCTGCACTCCAGCGCTTAGGAATGGGATATGATAAGAAAATATGTGATACCCTATCCTCTCCCGCTCCTCCTTCCATCTTTCTCCTCTCAAGGAACCGTACTGAAATAATTGTTATTTATGTCAAAATGTTCTGGAGTTCAAAATGAGAAGTGAAATTATTCAGGACAAATTATTTGGGATGTTGATCGTTGAAGCCTTTTCCCTGCCTAGCCCATTGCATTTTGATACATTCTGAATTCTAGATCCACATGTGCATCTATGCTTAGGGACTGGGGGACGCTTAGAGCAGATATGTGTGGTGCACAAGAGGCTGCAAGGAAGAGGATGAGAAGAGAAATCCCCATTCTGCAAGTGGAAGTCTTACTTGCCCAGTGTTGAATGTGTGGAATTGTGCTAAATAATTTGCAGAGAAAATTACTCAGGTTTCTTTTGACCTAGACATTGAAGGTGGCCACTGGGGACGTGTGCTTGTCTGGTTTGATGGATGAGTTTCAGGTTGTTCAACATGATATGTGGACAAGTTGTTTGGAGAGGTGAAGGCAACCACTTGTCTGTTAGACCCATGTCCATCCCGGCTAATTCAAGTTGCCAGAGGAGGACTGGCCTGTTGGATGATGGAATTTGTAAATACTTCTTTGAAAGAGGGCTATGTTCCAACCTCTCTCTATAAGAATCAATTGGAAGACCTTTGTTGAAAAAGCCATCATAGGATCCCACCTCCCTAGAGTGAGTTGTAGTAACAGAATTCCAGACTTTCATGGATGAAATCGATTATCTGGGCCTATTCCAATCTAAGTTCAAGTTTGGATATGGGACAGAAATAGCCCTGGTTGCCTTGATGGGATGACTTATACCAGGAGTTGAACAGGGTGAATAAGTACCTATTGATATATCTGGATCTTTTTGTGGTAATGGCATTTGAAACCATTGACCATTGTATCCTTCTGGGTCATTAGGGGCATTGCTTTGCAGTGGCTCTGGTCTTTATCGGCTGAACTTTCCTAGAGTGTGGTGATGGAGGACTGTTCAGACTTTTGCCATTAGCCTGTGGGGTTCCACAGCAGCCAATGCTTTTCCTCTGAGACAGGTCATCTAAAGCTTTGGGTTTGGGTGTCATCACTATGCTCTGTCTCTCCTTTACAACTGATGCCAAGAAAGCTGAGGTAGAAATAACTCTGCCTGAATGCAGTAAAGGACTGAATGCAGGTGAACAGAATGAGGTATTATCCAGACAAGACGGAAACTGCTGCCTGTCAGCTGGAAAATCAGTTTCGGATTCGGATTACAGCCTGTTCTAAATGGGTTGCTCTCCCTCTGAAATATTGCATTTGTAGCTTTGGGGTGCTCTTGGACCCAGCACAGCTTTTAGGAAACAAGGTTGCTGCAGTGGCCAGGATGCCATTGCCTAACTTCAGCTGGTGCACCAGCTGTGCCCTTTCTTGGTATAGCTGGCGACAGTGATTCATTCCATTGTTTCCTCTCGATTATACTACTATTGTATAATGTGCTCTCTGATGCGCTGGCCTTGAAAAGTGTCAGGAAGCTACAGCTAGTGCAAAAAGCAGCAGCCGGACAGGTGTCTTGTGCATTTATGTAACATTGGTCCTGCAAGAATTGCAGTGGTTTTCTCAAGCTTTTGGAAGGCAGCTAAAACATGTTCTGCATGACATTCATTGTTTGAAATTGTTGTTTTAATTGTTTCAAAATTATTCTAGGATTGTTTTTAGACTACTTTGGCATTGTTTTTAAAAGTTTTTATAAATCTTGCATTGATTATTATAGTAGTTCTCTTTGTCCCTGCACAGAAGTCGTTGAACAATTGCATTTAACATTCTGACTCTATTTCTGTCACCTTTTCCTTTTGCTTCTCATCTGCACTTAACTGCTTGAAAAGTTTAATGTGTCAGATCATGATGCTTTTCTTTGTTTTTGGTTTCAGATAGTGTCTTTTGACAGTATTTCCTGATAATGTCCCTGGTTTCATTCCAGAGTTAATCTGGCCCCTAGTCAGTTAGGCTTAATAGAGCAAATCCAATTTTTGCATTACCTTTAAATGCTGCAGGGATGTTCCCCAAGTTGTATTCTGGCAGAATGATTGATTTAATAGTGTTCCTTACCTTTACTCTGTTATATTAGTAATGCATGGTCTGTGCCATAATCTGCTCCTAGTCTTATTTTTACAGACAGAATGGAGTGTTTCCATCTTTTGCTTCCAATTATGAACTCTGTTTGTGATTTCTATATTGGCCATTAAATGATGTTCATCTTTTTGGTTGCCTGAAAAATGTGTTTGTGATGAACAAATTGATGCCTGAAATTTTAGTGTATTCATATTGGACAGATTTAAATTTCCTGATGTTTAATCTTTTTTTAGGGGTTGATCACTGTTTTTATGATTGGGGGGAAGGGTTGGGTTTTGGGGGTTTTATTGTAATTTTTAATTGTTTGATGTTCTATTTATACTGTTGGAATCTGCTTTGATTCCTTGGTGAAAAATCAGAATACAAATAAATAAATAAATAAATAAATAAAATCAGTCACTCTCCAGCTTCATTTCTTGACCCTTAGCCGAATTCTTCTATAATCTAGGTTTCTGTTCTGTTTCTAATTTTTAAGTTCCAAGCATCTACAATTATCAACTTGTCATGTTTTGGTCTGTGATCAAATTTTTCCAGTAGTTCAGTGTAGAATCTTTCAATTTCTTCCCCTTTTGCTTCTGTAGCTGGAGCATAACTGTGGATCATGGTTATATTGATGGCTTTTGTCTTTTTGAAATTATTGAATCAGCCTTTAGATTATACAACCTAACTGCTTTTGCTACACCTCTCCTCACTGTTAATGTTAGAATCATAGAATCATAGAATAAAAGAGTTGGAAGAGACCGCAAGGGCCATCCAGTCCAACCCCATCCTGCCATGCAGGAAATCCAAATCAAAGCATCCCCAACAGATGGCCATCCAGCCTCTGCTTAAAGACCTCCAAGGAAGGAGATTCCACTACACCCCGAGTAGGGATGCCATGTCCCAGTGGCCACCGGGACAAACCCGCTTTTGGAAGCCCCTCCCAGTCCCGGTCCGGTTTGGCCTGTGCAGTGCCAACCCACCCTCTACCGCCTCCTGCATGCAGCTGCGCCCCCTCCCCGCCTCCCTGCCACCCTCCTCCACCTCCCCAAGTGGCCACACCACCCACCTCCTCTTCCTCCGTTCCAGGCCGTGCGGCCGCGTGAAGAAAGCAAAGGCAAAGGAGGAGGCGGTACGCCTCCTGCGCGTGGCCGTGTGGCCTGGAACGGAGGAGGAGGTGGGTGGCATGGCCACATGGGGAGGCAGGGGAGGGTGGCAGGGAGGTGGGGATGTGGGGAGGGGGTGCGGCCACACACAGGAGGTGCACCTCCTTCTCCTCCTCTTCCTCCTCCGTTCCAGGCTGCGCGGCTGCGTGGAGGAGACGAAGGAGGAGGCCATGCGCCTCCTGCGCACGGCCGCGCTCCCCTCCCTGCCTTGTGCACGGCCGTGCCACCCTCCTCCTCCTCCTCCTCCTCCTCCTCTGTTGCTTCCAGGCCACACAGCGAATGAAGGAGGGGAAGAAGGAGGAGGAGGAAAAGGAGGAGGGGGGAGGAGGAGGAGGAGTAAGAAGAAGGAGAAGGAGAAGAAGAG
>NW_024805302.1:0-4643 GCF_019175285.1 Sceloporus undulatus
CTAGTGGCATCTTTGATTTAACAATTCCCAAGATTGTGGCTAGTCAATGTGCGCAAGTTGTTTTTATAGAAGAAAGGAGAGTACTGAAAAGCACATTCAAAGCAGAAGACAGTAAGGAGATAAGGTCCATGTGCTATGGGATGGTGAACTGTTTATTCAGTTCTTTTTAAAAGCCCAACACATTTTGGCCTTAATAAGAAAAAGTCTTCTTCAGGGGCCTTCAACAGAAATCATTGGAGTTGAGAACACTCTCCAGAACACAGGACTCTGTATTAGCAGCAACAGGTACCAAGGACAATTAGTGTTAATTGGACTAAAAATAGACAAGTTAAATGATATTCTTAATTTATATTCAAGATCATCTAAGGGAAATACCATAATTCTTCATATTGCTTCCAAGCATGCTAGGTAAATTCTTGTTCTTCTTCGTGGTCTCTGCGAATCACACAAATGGGTTATTCTGCGCCTGCGCAGCAATGCTCGGAAACTTCTGGAATCTCTGGGCAGAATGCAAAGTAGCTTTCTGCAACTTTTTGGCGGTAATTCCTCTATATAAAGCCCCTAGCGGCCCTCTCTCCCTCAGTTCCTTCATTCCGCCGCGCAAAGCAGCTCGAGGAACTTCTCAGCTTTGGCTTCTATTCACGGATTGAATCTCTGGACTCTTGACCATCGGCTATTCTTACTGACCACTCTAACGGACTTCCTTATTGTTCCAACGGCTTCAAACGACACCGTACGGATTGACTCGGACCGGTAACGACTACGCTTTGACTCTCCCCCTTCAGACCCTTTCCAATGGCGTCCTTCAAGAGGTGCTCCAACTGTGGGGTCAAAATCCCCATGTCAGATGGACACGACAAGTGTGTCCTGTGTCTGGGAGAGACACACAGCCCGGGTGCTTGCATCCACTGCAAGGCCATGACGTCCCAGGCCTTGAAGAACCAGGACCAGGAGCTGAAGGCCTCCCTGTACGAGAAGGCCTTTCAGCCCACCACTTCTTCGGGGGAACCATCTTCCCAAGCCCCCTCGTCCGCCTCCCATGTGGACAAGCCAGACAAGGCCAAGGCCTCAAAGAGGAGGCACGGAGATAAGCAGAAATCCTCCAGAGAGGATGAAGATAAAAGACGTGCCGACAAGCAAAAGTCCTCCAAGGACGGCGAGGGGTCCAGGCGAACTAGGTCGGCCTCCCCAGTGCCGAAGATCAGACGCAAAGGGCCACCTAGTACGGTCTCCGTTCCTCCTCCGGACCGTGGGACCACGGCCACTCCAACTCCGAGGCCTGTTTCGACTGTGGTTCCACCCCCGCTGGAACCGAGGATTCTGGTTGCACCTCACTTCTCCATCCCGGACGAGAGCCTCCAGATAGTTACGCTGGACCCGAGCTCCGAATCCGAGGGTGAGATCCCAGACTCGGATCCCCCTCCTTCTCCCTCCAGGCAAGGGTCTCGACAGACGTCCCGACAAAGGTCTCGCTTGCCTCTCCGCCTCCCCCACCCTCCCCCACGCCGACCCCGGTCTCCGCCACGTAGGTATAGGGCTGCTCTGGGTACCGAGGCAGATGAAGCTCTGGATCAGGATCTTGATGATCGGGACCTCTTCGACGTCTACCCAGACTTGGTGTATGACCACCAGTCGGGCCAGTACCTTCTCCCAGTAGATGCCTCTCACTTACGCAGACGGCTCCCGGGCCCGACCAGGATTAGGCCACGCTCTCCTGTTCCCCGAGACACCACTCACAAGCCCAATGACATCTTCCAGAGACAGCCATCATCCGACAGGGAACCTTCTCCGCCGACCCGACAGCCTAGCAGGTCGCCTTCCAGGTCTAGGTCCCGTTCTCGTTCTCTGTCCCGCTCGCCATCACCGTTTCCCAAGGACGACCAGTCGTTTGCCTTTGGACAGCCAGATGCCCCATCCCCCTCCGATAACGTCATGTCTTTTGCGGATAGGGTCATCCGTATGGCGGACACGCTGAAACTAGAGGTTTCTCATTCAGAGGACGATGCTCTTGACCCTGTTGAGAGACGGATCCACGGCTGCGCTCCTGCTCCTCCGTCCCTGACCTTCCTTCCTTCCTTGGAGAAGATTGCTCAAAGGTCTTGGGACACTCCAGCCACTATTGCCTCTACTTCGAGGAAAATTGAAAACCTCTACAGGGTCACTCCATCCGGACCCTCATGGCTCTTCAACCACCCCAAGCCCAACTCGACCATCGTGGAGGGGTCACAGACCTCCTTCACTCCCCGCCAAGCATTTTCTCCAGCTGACAAGGAAAGGAAAAAGATTGACGGGCTTGCTAAAAAGTTTTATGCATCTGCTGCCTTGGACATAAAAATTGCCAACTATGCGGCCTGCATGGGGGCTTACGTACAGCTCCTCATGGAGAAGATGGATCCCGTCAGAAACGAGCTCCCTGACGACAAGAGACGGACCATGACAGCTTTACGCAACGAGGTCCATCTGATCGGAGGACAACAGATCATCTCGGCAAGGCACTCTATGGACTGTGCCTCCAAGATACTGTCGGGCTCGATAGCCCTGAGGTGACATGCCTGGCTGCGTGCTTCGGACTTGACACCACAGGCCAGATCTGCCATAGAGGATATGCCCTTTGACAATTCAGGCCTCTTTAACAGGGACACTGACGAAAAGTTAAGCTTCCGTTACCACATGAAGACCGCTGCACGGAAACACGGCATGTCCTCCTCGGCCAAATCCCCGAGAATGAGATATGGCAGTCAGCGTCCTTGGTACCCTCACTCCCAACAACGGTTTCAACAGCATGACCATCAATATCATGCCCAGGACAGGCCGCCTCAGAATCGCCCGTCTCAATCTCCGTCAGCCCAACTGGATCGGCGTCAGCCATCCCAGCCCAGATACCAACAGGGCTACAAGAAGAAAGACGGTAAAGGCAAGCGAAGGTTTTGAAGTTTTCCAGCGCACTTCGCCCCTTTCTTTTCTGATAGGTTGAGGCCCTTCTTTAACATCTGGGCCTCGATTACCTCTGACTCTTGGGTCCTAGATATTGTCCGACGAGGTTATGCCCTTGAGTTCTTAGAGCTCCCTCCCACCGGAGCCTTTAATTCCACCCTACCCTCGGACACCTTTCTCGACGAAGTGCGCTCCCTCCTAGACAAAGGCGCTATCGAACCCGTGGATCCGGCTCGGGCCCGATACTGCTTCTTCTCCAGATACTTTACCGTCCCAAAGAGGGACTCTGGCCTTAGACCTATCCTGGACTTACGCGAGTTGAACTCTTTCATTGTTTACAAACGCTTTAGAATGGTAACTCTCACCTCTATTCTGCCATTGTTACAGAAGGACTCCTGGTTCGTCACTTTAGATTTAAAGGACGCTTATTTTCATATATCCATCAGAGAAAGCCATCGCCGGTTCCTCGCCTTTGCCATCGGTACCGACATCTTCCAGTACAAGGTCTTGCCGTTCGGCCTTTCCACAGCCCCGAGGGTCTTCACGAAGTGTATGGCCCCGGTCGTGGCTTATCTGCGTCAGAAGGGGATAACTGTTTTTCCTTACCTGGACGACTGGCTCTTCACCGCTCCATCCTGGGATGCACTCCTACGGGACGTTCAATTTGCACTAACCCTGCTAGAGGTCCTTGGACTACAAGTCAACCTTCAAAAGTCCCATCTCCAACCCACAAGGAGACTGGACTTTATCGGGACGACACTGGACTCCAGGGTGATGAAAGCCTTCCTTCCCCTCTCCAGACACGATGCACTGGTCTCCTCTCTAAAGGACTGCCTTTCCCGGAGAAGGGTTCGAGCCCATACAGTCCAAGTGGCCATGGGTCACCTGGTTTCTACAACATTTGTCACCCCTGGGGCCAGACTGCGCTTCAGACCTCTACAGTCGTGGTTCCTGTCTGTCTTCGATCCCGTGCACGACTCACCAACAAGGCTGCTTACCATCCCGAGGACAGTTCAGAGATCTTTGCTCTGGTGGCTCGAACCTGACAACGTCTGCGTGGGCATGTCCTTCGTGCCCCCACAGCCGTAAATCACCCTCACGACCGATGCCTCTCTGCTAGGATGGGGCGCTCATGTCATGGATCTCTCCATCAAAGACAAGTGGTCACTGACAGAGGCCTCGCTCCACATAAACGCCTTGGAAATGCTTGCGGTAGAGAAAGCCCTCAAGGCCTTTTCCTGCCTACTTGCCAACAAGGTAGTACTGTTGCTTACAGACAATACCACCACAATGTACTACCTCAACAAGCAGGGAGGCACAAGGTCAAAGACGCTTCTGGACATCACCCTCCGCATCTGGAATTGGTGTATTGCTCACAACATCCTTCTACAGTGCATCCACCTGCCAGGCGATCAGAACGACCAGGCAGATCAACTGAACAGGTCCCCCAAGACTTGCCACGAATGGAGGCTCCATCCAGAGGTGGCTTCAGAGTTATTCCTCCAATGGGGCATGCCAGTGCTGGTTCTCTTTGCATCTCCCCAGAACGCCCAGGTCCCAGCATTTTGCTCTCGGGTCCGAGCACCCGATTCCGAAGGGGACGCCTTCCAACTCCGCTGGAGCCAGGGGCTGCTCTACGCCTTCCCTCCATTTCCCCTAGTGACGAAGGTGTTATCAAAAATCATGACCGACCAATCAGATGTCATTCT
>NW_024805303.1:0-4643 GCF_019175285.1 Sceloporus undulatus
ATGCAAAAGTTGAAGCATTTCAAACAGCTTATGACAAAGAGCATTAATGTGCTTTTGATTTTCCAATGAAAAAGCAGCCTGAGAATGTTTAAAAGGTAGGCATCAACTAAAGCTTAACTGTGCATCCTATACAGGGTATAATATGGTTTCCAAAGGAGGCCTGCTTGGCACTTATTCTCACACCATGTTGAGAAAATTACCGACTCAGGAGTTTATGTCTCATCACCTGCACATTTTGGATAGGCTGACAAAGAGTAAAGCTAAAGAGAAAGGACTGAAATTGAAAGAACACAGCAAGAACAAAAAAAAGTGGTGTTGGGAGGAGGAATTCTTTCTGATCATTTCAATAAAGCATTTTTCATTTCCTGGGAGGATTTTATTTATGCACAGTTTAGTGGCTCACCTAATCTGGATGACATGCATGAATCAGTTCAAATGGGATTGTGGGTCAGAGATCTTGCCATTTGCCAAGTTCTGGTTGGAAGTCTTGGATGTGGGTCCCACCATTCTGTGAGTGTATAGAGATTCAGACTCAAAAGGAGGGAGAAGTGAATTTCTCCTTGGTCTTTGGTTTTGTGTATGTGAAGAGTGGCACACAGAAGATCTGCCATCACTAGACCATGCTAGAATGTATCATGACTGTGCTAAGACACAATTGGGGATTACACAGACCTCCAGATGTTGTTGGTCTGCAATTCCCATCATCCCTAGCCTATCCATAATTCTGGGATTTCCAATCCAACAGCACCTGGAAGGTTGCACAATTCTTTCCCATGTTACAATATAAGAAGTGGAAAATAAGGGCAATACAGACTGCTGGGCATATACCGAAGTGAGCTATGAAAAATCTTTAGAAAATTGCTGAAGAACCCATTGTTGCACATAACTAGATATTTATAATTATTTTCCAATAATAAAGGTATAACTACTTCTACAACTGTAATTTAATAAGGCATAGCTGCTCTTTTTGTGGTATATTTTCAGTTACTTTTATCATTACAGAGAAGAGGGTATCACACACCTCAAGTGTTGTACTGTATGTTGCTTTCTCATGTTCTGTAATGGATTTGGGGCGACACTGGTAGGTGAGAGGCAAGTGTGTTTCCACCACAGGACAGCATCTTCTAGTCTTTGGATGGTTTTGAAAGTAACTAACCATAACTATTTTAGTGACTTTTGAGAACTGTAGAGAACTTTTGAGAATTGTAGATTTGTCAACATAACAGCAACCAACAACTTTAGGAGCTTTGGAACTACCGCTGTAACAAGTTACATTATCAAACATAGCTTCCCAGGTTCTATTAGACAAAGAGCTTCTAAGAAGTTTGATACAGGAGTTAGCAGTAAGTGGAAAACTCTGGATCTAAGGATCACTTTTGTCTTGTAATGCTCTTCTGCTGAAAAAGAAACAGCTCTTCATGGGCACAAGGTACCCCTGAAGCCAGCACAGCACACCATTGGGTCTAGTGCTACATGTGACTTTTGGCTGCAGGATAAAGCAACTGGAAAATCTCAATTTGAATTTGAAAAAGCAACAAGCTTCTAACCAGAATAATTGCAAACATTTATCTAAAGGGATGTTAATGATGATTACTGAAATCTCAGAAGCTTCTCATCTGTGAGGTTGAGGGCTTCACTGGTCTACATTGCTGTTTACCTGCCCCGATGTGTGAAAATGTTGGACTAAATTATGCAAAATGTAAATATTTAATTTATGCACAACAACAAATGCATATTTTCTTAGCATATAATGTCCCCTCCCCCTTTTTAAAAAAAATAATATGCATGCTCATTTGTAAAGAGGCATTGTAAGTCTCAAAAACCTGAAATAATAAGTTGCTTCCCTTAGGTCCACAGAAGGATAAAGAGAACTCTCTCTTTACAACAAAAACCTTCCTGCTGAATAGGAGACCCACATTTATGAGCACAGAAATGCTGCCTTACACTTTGAATAAATGGCCCATCTAGTTCAGTACTGTGTGTACAGTAGCTGAAGTTTTCCCAAGTTCAGAAGTTCTCTTTGTCTCCACAAAACAATATTTTCTTTTTATTGCTTTGGCCCTTGCTCTCTATCCAACTGTGAATCTGTCTGAAATATTGACACAGCAAAGTGACATGCTCCTGAACTGGAACATTTTTTAAAATCATTTAATATGAGAAATCCAACAGGCAACTTACTTAAATATGTATTTGCATCTTCCTTTGAGGCAATGATTTTCAAAGTGCTCCCAGAGGCTTTTAGCTTATCTTGCTAAAAGCCTTACCATGTCACTCTTTACTGCAGAACAGATACATACAGATTTTAAATATTGTGCCTCACTTACTCACTTTACTGAAGGAGGATTACTCTATATAACTAAAATTATATTGTAATCGTCCCAGTATGTTCTGCACTGGTCAGGCCTCATTTGGAATACTGCATTCAGTTCTAGGTACCTCATTTTAAAAAGGATATAAACAGGTGGGAATGAGTTCAAAGAAGGGAAAAGAGGATAATAAGAGGTATGGAGAACAAAACATACAAGAAAAGGTTGATGGATCTCAGCATGTTCAACTTGTTGAAGACAAGAGTGAGGAGTGGCAAGATCACACACTTTAAATACCTCAAGGCTTGCCACAAAGCGGATAATGCAGTCTTGTTCTCTGTTGTCTCAGAGGTTAGAATTAGCTGCAATGGGTTTTAAGTTACAGAACAGAGGGTTTTAATTCAACATTATTAGGAACTTGTTGAAAGAAAGAGCAGTTTGACAATGGAACCAATTCCTAAAGAGATGGTGGGGTCTCCATCTCTGGATGACTTCAAATAGAGGCTTGACAACTACCTGGTGGGGACACTTTAGCTGGAGATATGCATTGAGCAGAGGGCTGGGCTTTGATGGCCCATTAGACTCCTTCCAACTCTTTGATCCTTTGATTCTATATATAGCAAGAATGGTACCTTAAGTTATGGAAATCAATACCAATGGCACTGTCCTGCTAACATCCTCCCTTATCTCCATTCCCTCACTGGGTCACATAGAGCACAGGCACACTTAAATCTTGTTATTTATAACTATCCCAATTAAATGGTTAGTTGAAAGACTGATACACTCAAGAAAGATCAGTTCATTGACAACAGGGAGACATGCTACCTCAGCTCACCTCTAAATCAATACCTACAACATTCAGATGATATTTCTTTGGCAAACATCCTAAATGGTACACAATTTTGTCTGGAAAACAACAGCTGTTATACAATAATTTTGTCCAAAAAACATTCAGCTGTCAGTTTGAGATATTCACAGCAAATTGTTACTTTGGCTCAATCAACTCATATCTGCGACACCTGAAACATCAGGGGAATGGATCGTCCCTACAGATTGATGTAGAAAAAAAAATGTGTGCACATTTATCTATTAGAAAAATGGATCCGTACAGATATGTTGTGGCCTAAGGCATAGTAGCAAATAGCATCCTGCTTTTAATCAAATCAGTATGCATGCTGCCAATGCCACCTGGGGCAGAAAATCTCATAGGTTCTCCCCCTCCCTAACAGTACAAATACAATATTAATAAATAATTTGTTGGCCTTCATGATACAGAAAATCAGCTGTCTGAGAAAATGCACCACTCTCTGTTGAGTGGTAGGACTAGACACAAAGGGAAAATGAGAGAGAGCAGAGTTGGGGGAGGCCTTTTAAACACATCTATATTGATAAAATATGTGCCATTTTACACCCACTGCTATCAAGAGTCAGACTGAGAGCAGACTTACTGTTTGGTTATAGTCTTTCTCTATATACATAACACACACACATGTATATCATTTCAAATTACAGCATCAGCAGGCATACCGTTATACTTAACAGTCTTTGAGTGGTAGTTTGAATGTTCCATCATGAATTCTGCTTATGCTTATTTAAGGGAGTTTGTATCATTGTATTTTTAATTACCACTAGCCTGCTGTTGATGTTCCTGGTCCCCTATACTTTTATTGCCTCAGTCTCATATTCCTTTTCAGGGTTTGAATCAACAGTTAAAGGGGGTCTTTCTCCATCCCAGTTTTCTTCATGTGGGAAATGTCAGGTCTTAAGAGAAAATGTTCCTGTTCACATGGAGACTTTGGCGCTATGTGCTGGCCTGGAACTAAAATTAGGGCTTGGGAGAGCGGAGAATCCGCACAGTCCTGAGCCCTACCGAGCTATCTGGGCACCATCTTGGCACACACATGTTCAGACGGCGTGCGCACCAATGACGTGCCTCCTGTGCCACATCCAAATGGCACAGCGCACAATGGTGTCATCATGGTGTGCGAGCATGCCAATGGCACCCATTCTGCAGTGCAAGAAGAAACCCCTTCTTGGGACTTATTTTTCTGCCTGCACAGGCCATGCCATGTAGTTGCCACAGCCTACTTCTGGGGCAGAAAGGGTCGGTGTCTCGCTGCCCCTTTCTGCCCATCTGTCGAGCTCCTTTCTGTGTGAGCAAAGAGGTTGGAAATTAGGGTTCTTGCTCACATGGAGATGTTCAACATGAACAGGAACTTCTCTTCTGACTTGTCATTTGATGATGATGATGAAGGGAATGGGTGCTCCCCTCTTTGCATTTTGCTTCAAGCTAGGTAAGTAATACCTGAATAAAGTTTATCATCAGTCATCCAGACC
>NW_024805304.1:0-4642 GCF_019175285.1 Sceloporus undulatus
AGTCTTTGCAACACCTTGCGCACCAATTTCACATGGCTGGACATGTCGGGGGAATAAATAAGGATGTCATCCAAGTACACCAACACCCCCTCGTACAACAGGTCTTGCAGTACTTCGTGTATCAGCTGCATAAAACAAGAAGGTCCTCCAGAAAGGCCAAAAGGGAGGACTAAGTACTCAAAAGCCCCTAAGGGGCAGTGGAAGGCTGTTTTGTACTCATCCCCTTCTTTAATTCTTACTCGAAAGTAAGCATCCCTCAAGTCCAACTTGGTGAAAACCTTCCCCGTCGCCAACCTGCTCAGCATGTCCTTCATTAATGGCAGAGGGTACTTGCTACACGTGCTGATGGCATTCAGATTCTTATAATCTGTTACCAATCGAAGGGTCCCATCTTTCTTTTCTCTGAAGAACACTGGTGCCCCAAACGGAGACTTGGAGGGGCGAATAAAACCTCTAGCCAAATTCTTATTGATGAACTCCTTCAATGTCTCCATCTCCCTAGGAGTCATTGAGTACAGTTTCGGTTTAGGGAGTGGGGCCCCGGGTGTCAATTCTATAGCACAATCCGTGTCCCGGTGGGGCGGCAGGAGGTCACACTCCTTTTCTTCAAATACCGCCCCCAAGTCCTGGTAGACCCACGGGAATTTCCCCATCTCCTGGAGCTGGTTGACTACCGCTTTTGGGAAAGGGCCGTATACAGTCACCGCGGTAGCTCGGTTAGGTTCCCTCCCCAGGTTTCCCGACAAAGCCACATGCTTGCTACACCCAGGGTCGTTGAACACCAACTGTTTTGTCCTCCAATTGATGAACGGGTTGTGAAAGGCTAGCCAGTCTATTCCCAACACCAGATCACAACCCCTGGTAGGACCCACCACAAATCGGATGGATTCCCAGTGACCCGCAATCTGAAGAATAAGTCTCTCAGTCTGGTAACTACTGGGTTTTCCCCCCATGACGGTCCCATCCATCTGCAGGAAAGGGATTGCCTCTGGCAAAGGCTCCAGTTCAATCTGGAGAGATTGCACCAGTCTCTCACTGATCAGGCATCGGGTGCACCCCGAGTCTAGAGCCGCCAACATGGGCTCCGTAGTCCCCTTTATTTTATGCCCCAATTTAACTTCAAGGTAATATATGGAAACCCCTCCACTCACCAAGTCCGGGATGTCATTGTCCTGAACCGGGGCAGCTGGGCCACTGTCGTCGGCGCCTGCCGGCGCGGCCGCCTGACCAGCAGCCCCCTTCCCTGGACCTCCGGGGCCGGTTGCCGCCGCCTTGGTCGCCTTTTTGACCGTTGCCCTCTCCGGACAGGCAGCAATCAGGTGGCCCTTTTTCCCACATGCCAAGCAGAGGCCAAGTTTCATCCGGCATTGTTTCTCCACCTCCGCCGCAGTCTTGGGTTTGCCTTCTCGTCCCGGAGCCCCTGCCGCCTTCCCTTGCTGGAAAGCCGCCCGTTGCTTGGCCAGCTTGATCCGCTCCCTGGTAGCCTCCGCCTCCCCAGCACAACGAATCCAGTCTTGGAGATCCGTGGGCGACTCCTTCATCAGGATCCACTCCAGCAGGTCTGCGCGGAGCCCATCTTGGAACTGGCGCGTCATCATCGCGTCCGGATAGTCCGGAATGTTGGATGCCACCCTCCGGAACTCCATCACGTACTCGGCCACCGATCTGCTTCCTTGCTGCAAGGTGGCGAACTTGGCTTTCGCCCTGTCCACCCGGAATGGGTCCTCGAACCTTGTTCGAAGGGCAGTCATGAAAGCGTCCAGGGACCTCAGTTCAGGTGCCCCACAATCGTAGAGTTGTACCAGCCATTGGGCCGCTTGGCCCTCCAGTCGACCGGCCACGCATCTCACCTTTTCGGCTTCGTCTGGGAAGTAGTCCCCTCTCGCCCGCATGTGTCCCGCCACTTGCGCGAGGAAGAAAGGAAGCTGTTCCGGATCCCCGTTGAACTTAGCCTCCAGCTTGCCCGCCAGCAGCTCCCGCAGCGCCTCTGCTTCCCCACGCCGAATGCGTGAGGTTCCTCCCGCCCCTCTCCGACGAGAGGGCGGCCTGGAGTCCTGGACATCCTCGTCCTCCTCCTCCGAGTCGGCATCCTCCTCCAGGTCCAGCCGACGGGCTGCTCTGGGGACGCCGGCGACGGGTGCCTTCCGGGCCTCCTGGCTCGGCTTCTTCCCTTCTTTGGGCATCAGTGTGGCCATCATCTCCTTCAGTTGGCGGATGTCGTCCTTGACTCCTGCCACCTCTTCCGTTAAGTCTTCAGGTCCGGGGCTTTGCCACATAGCTTCCCCCAGTCCCTGGTCCCAGGCCGTCAGTCTGCCAGCCCGGCGCCGGTGTCTCCCGGTTCCAGCTGGCAAATACCACCAGTCCTCTGGTTGTTCCTCCGCACCAGTCCCGGTCTTGGGCCTGGCTCCCTGGCGTCCCTCGACGCCGTCTTTTCCCTCAGTCCCGAGGGCCTCGGTTTCCTTCACCACCTCGACCTCCAGGTCGGATGGTTCAACCCGCACCTTCACCTCGGTCATGATGACAAAAGATTATAAGAGTTCACTAACTGTGAGATCCAACAACCTTCAATAATAATCTCCAACAGCAACTTGCTAAAAGCAGTGAAGTTTATTGAGATATTGATGAAAGTGATCAGACAGACTTTTTAGTGAACTCTGAAAGCCAAGCCTCAAGCATCAGGTTAAAAGAACACTTTTTTTCCTCTCCCGCCTCCTTCTGCCCACCGTTACACCTCCCGCTTGCTTCCCAGGCCAACACAACTTGAGAAACCAGGCTGACCTTGGATAAGCCCTGCAGATGTCTCCGACTAATTAAACAATGCATTCCAAACCTATGCAGCTATCCCGCGGAAGCAACCCATCCCCCCTGAGCCAAGCCAGCTGGCAGAACTACAGTCTAAAGCCATTACAATAATATGAACAGCAACTATAGTGAATGAGAATATTGATTAGTAATTGGCTTTGGAGTTCTGACACTCTGCCTCCCCAAAGCTTTATTTATCCAATTTAGGTTTGTCAGGGTATGCCAAATGAAACTCATGAATCAATTTCTCAGCATTTACATGTTTAACCCCCACCCATTCAGCCATGTCAACAGGAAAATGTTTCCACTGCACCAGATACTCCAAGCCCCCCTTTACAATTCTAGAGTCCAAAATCTTTATAATTTCAAAATGTTCTTCCCCCTCAATGAGCAAAGGCAGTGGAGCAGGCTCGTTCAGTTCGTCTTCAGTCCTCTTCCCAGCAGGCTTCAGCAGGCTGAAATGAAATGTAGGGTTAATGTGTTTGTACATCTTTGGAAGATCCAACTCAGCAGTCACTTCACTAACCAGTCTTTTGACAGCAAACGGGCCCACAAATTTGGGGCCTAATTTTTTACAAGGGACTCGACATTTCAAATTTTTTGTGGAAAGGAACACCCAGTCCCCCTCCCGAATGTCCCAAACAGGCTTTCTGTGCTGGTCTGCAAAACGCTTGTAGTCCATTTTGGCCTGTTTTAAAGCCTCCACTATTTTAGGCCAACTATCTCGTAGTAGCTGGCTCCACTTCCCCACCGGCACCGGATCCTTTGGTTCAGGGGACAGTTGCGGAATGACCCTAGGCTCATAACCAAACACCACTTGAAAAGGAGACATTCCAAGGCTGGCATGACTAGATACATTAAATGCCACCTCAGCATGTGGCAACAAGTCCATCCAGTTATCTTGTAAATAGTTGACATAGCACCTTAAATAGACCTCCAGAGAACGATTAACCCTTTCCGTCTGGCCGTCCGTTTGCGGGTGAAAAGCGGAGCTAAAGGCCAATTGCACCCCCAGTTTATCCTGCAAACACCTCCAAAATTTTGAAGTGAAAGATGATCCGCGGTCAGACAGAATCTTTTCTGGTAAACAATGTAACTTGTATATATTTTCAATAAAAAGGTCAGCCAGTTTGGATGCAGAGGGGACCCCCTTGCAACCCACATAGTGTACCTGTTTGGAAAACAAGTCCGTAACAACCCAAATGGTGTCTTTGCCTTTGCTTTCTGGCAAGTCCGTAATAAAGTCCATTGCAATGTGTTGCCAAGGCCTAGATGGAGTCTCCACAGGTTGTAATAGACCACTTGGCTTGCCCGTGTGAGGTTTGGCTCTAGCACAAATTGAACACCCCTGTACATAAGCCTCAACCTCCTTACGAGCTTTGGGCCACCAGTACTTTGAACTCAGTGTCACCCATGTTTTAACGAACCCCCAATGTCCTGAAGCTTTGACATCATGACAAAGTTCAAGCACTTTCGCCCTGCAGGCTTCAGGCACATAAACTTTCCCTTCTTTGGTCCACACCCCCTGTTCCGAACAGTGGAGTTTAGGTTTTAGGCGGTCCAATTCCTCATCAGTCTCATATTTCTCCAAGATTTCCCTCAACATAGGGTCTAAGTTTTCTAAGCGAGCCTCCTGTTCTTTCTTGGTCTGGGAGCGGGTGGTCACACCCAGCCCCAATTGTTTGGAGGAAAACAGAGTCTGTAGCTCCCCCCGTTCCTGTTGTCCCCGGCCATGCATTCGAGACAACCCATCAGCAAGCACATTGTTTTTGCCAGGAAAGAACTTTATGGTGAAATTGAACTTATAAAATTCTTTTGCCCACCGTCTCTGTTTGGGGGT
>NW_024805305.1:0-4640 GCF_019175285.1 Sceloporus undulatus
TAGATGATGGCAACCTGAAGTTGCAGAGGAAAAAAGAGTCTAATGGAGTGTAATTCAAATGAGGAGAAGGAATAGCTGGGGGGAGGGTAGAGAACCTGAAACTGGCAGGACTTTGATAATAAGATGCCGACCCCTTCTCCGCGACTCTCAGGGCGGCCAGTGTGGGTAAAGGAGAGACTGCCAAGAGAAAGGGCAGCAGAGGTAGCAGTATCGTGGGCCGGAAGCCAGGTTTCAGTGAGGGCAAGAAGATTGAATGCTTGTGACAGAAAAAGATCATGGATCGCCGTTGCTTTTGGGGCAGCGGAGCGGCAGTTCTAGAGAGCGCAAGAGAATGGGAGTTGAGAGATAGGGAGGGGGCGGATAGGGATGAGATAAGGAGAAGGAGAGGCGAGAGGAGCCATGGGGAAGAGAGGTTTGGGTGACGAACAGATGGCAGGAGAAAATGTAGAAAAGAGAAACGCAGAAAAATAAAAGTACAGTCCAACAGTGCTGGATGGGATGGGCTGACGATCCCAAGACATGAGGGAATTGACAGAGAACAAAGGGTAGCTATGGGAGCCTCCGGATGTCCCAGGTTCTAAGGGTGAGGGAGGGAGGGATGGCTGAGGGGATGCTGCCTCACCTCTCTCTCTGCTGAGCTGAAGGTGCTGCTGCTACTTCCAAGGAGTCCCAGAACAGTGGGAAGAGTTTTTATTGGTGATTGTAATGCCCAGATACTTAACTTTTTGTTTACTTTTAATCCTTACCTTTCTTCCAAAATTTGAATTTCATTTGATGGAGAAATTAATAAATCTGAAAATGTTGCACACAATTTAAACCCTTTGACTTGGCTTATAGAAAGTATCACCAGGCCCGAATGGACAGGTCAAAATAAAGCTGCTTTGGGTCACTTTGGAGGTCTATTGTTTAAATGACAGACACATCTTTTGTACAGAACATGGCAGCCAGGCTGGTTACTGGCACATCTAGATTTGCCCACATTACACCAGTTTTAAAATCCCTTCACTGGCTGCGTGTTAGTTTCCAGGCAAGATACAAAGTGTTGGTTTTAACCTTTAAAGCCCTACATGGCTTGGGTTCTGATTTCTTGCAGGAACGCTTTCTCCCATATCATCCTCCCTGCACTCTTCGTTCTGCTGGGAAGAATCTGCTTCAACCAAGAGGACTAGACTTTCGGCAGTGACCCAGCGTTCCTTTTCAGCAGTTGCTCCTAGACTCTGGAATGACCTGCCGGACAAAATCCATCAGATTACCACCTTGGAAACCTTTAAGAAGGCTATTAACAGCTGTTAAACAGGATGACACTTGCTGCTCTAGCTCTGGTGAAAGATTAGGGGTGGAAAGGTACAGCTGGGTATCATCGGCATACAGATGGTAGGAGAAACCAAAAGAACTGATAAGTTTGCCAAGGGAGAGTGTGTATAAAGAGAACAGAAGGGGACCCAAAACAGAGCCCTGAGGAACTCCAACAGATAAGGGGACAGAAGACGAGGTCTGACCACTCGAGACCACTGAAAAAGATCTATCTGACGAGTAAGATATGAACCAATCGAGAACAAGGCCCGAGAAACCAAGGTCAGAGAGTACATCTATTAGGAGACAGTGGTCCACGGTGTCGAAGGCCGCAGACAGATTGAGAAGGACAAGGATAGAATAAAGGCCATTCACCTTGGCCCGCAAAAGATCATTCGAGATCTTAGTAAGGGCCGTCTCTGTGGAGTGCCGTGGGCGAAAACCAGACTGGAAGGGATCCAGAATGGAGTTGGTTTCAAGAAACTCAAGACAGCGTGAATAGACAACTCATTCCAACACCTTAGAAAGAAAAAGAAGCAGAGAGATTGGACGATAGCTAGCCAAGGAAGAGGGGTCAAGAGAGGGTTTTTTTTCAGGATAGGGGAAACTAAGGCATGTTTGAAGACTGAGGGGAAGGAACCTGAAGAGAGAGAGAGATTAAAGATATAGAGGAGGGAGGGTAACAAAGAGGGGGCTATAGAGATTAGAAGACGAGAAGGAATTGGATCAAGAGAGCAGGTTGTAGGTTTGGATGAGTTCAGCAGCGAAGAAAGTTCTTCCAAAGAAACAGGAGGAAACACAGATAGTTTATGAGTAGGAGGGGTGAGGAGATTAATGGTGGGAGCCAAATCATGAGGAGTTAACTCAGAACGAATGGTAGTGATCTTTGTAATGAAGTAATTGGCGAACTTGGAGGGAGAAAATAATGGAGAGACGGAGGGAGGAGAGGGTTTTAACAGTGTGTTGAAACAGTAGAACAAGCGCTGCGGGCGCCTTTCGTTGGCGCAGATCAATGATTTAAAGTAGTCTTGTTTTGCCATCGACAGGGCGCGTGAAAAAGATAAAAGAATGAATTTATAGGGGATAAAGTCGGCCCACTCCCTGGACTTTCTCCAGAGACGTTCGGCTGCTCGGGAGCAGGACCGGAGAAACCTAACAATAGGAGTGATCCAGGGCTGAGGCCTAGTCATAGAGGAAGAAGAGGACACGCGCGTAGATACTGGGGCAAAGCTGTCAAGAGTTGAGGAGAGAGTAGAATTCAATAAAGACATAGCTGAGTCAGCAGAGTCCCCAAGATTGAGAGAAGCGAAGGATGAGTACAAGGACTGAGTGAGATGGTTAAGATTAAGAGAATGAAGATAGTGGAACTGGCGGAGGACGGTATGATGGGGAGATGGGATGTAGGTAAGAGTAAAGGAAAGTAGGTGATGGTCAGATAGTGGAAAATCAGAAGCTGAGTTGTCGGACACGACACACTTGGAGGGGAGAACTAAGTCAAGACAGTGACCAAGGGAATGGGTTGGAGCGTTGGAATGTGGTTGAAGACCGAAGGAAGCTAAAAGAGAGCTGAAGCGGGAGGTTGAAGAATTCTTAGGATCGTCAAGGTGGATGTTAAAGTTGCCTAAGATCAAGGAGGGGACTGTGTCTGAAAGGAAAAATGTCAACCAAGACTCGAAATCTGTGAAAAACTGAGATACTGAGCCAGGAGGACGATAGATGATGGCAACCTGAAGTTGCAGAGGAAAAAAGAGTCTAATGGAGTGTAATTCAAATGAGGAGAAGGAATAGCTGGGGGGAGGGTAGAGAACCTGAAACTGGCAGGACTTTGATAATAAGATGCCGACCCCTTCTCCGCGACTCTCAGGGCGGCCAGTGTGGGTAAAGGAGAGACTGCCAAGAGAAAGGGCAGCAGAGGTAGCAGTATCGTGGGCCGGAAGCCAGGTTTCAGTGAGGGCAAGAAGATTGAATGCTTGTGACAGAAAAAGATCATGGATCGCCGTTGCTTTTGGGGCAGCGGAGCGGCAGTTCTAGAGAGCGCAAGAGAATGGGAGTTGAGAGATAGGGAGGGGGCGGATAGGGATGAGATAAGGAGAAGGAGAGGCGAGAGGAGCCATGGGGAAGAGAGGTTTGGGTGACGAACAGATGGCAGGAGAAAATGTAGAAAAGAGAAACGCAGAAAAATAAAAGTACAGTCCAACAGTGCTGGATGGGATGGGCTGACGATCCCAAGACATGAGGGAATTGACAGAGAACAAAGGGTAGCTATGGGAGCCTCCGGATGTCCCAGGTTCTAAGGGTGAGGGAGGGAGGGATGGCTGAGGGGATGCTGCCTCACCTCTCTCTCTGCTGAGCTGAAGGTGCTGCTGCTACTTCCAAGGAGTCCCAGAACAGTGGGAAGAGTTTTTATTGGTGATTGTAATGCCCAGATACTTAACTTTTTGTTTACTTTTAATCCTTACCTTTCTTCCAAAATTTGAATTTCATTTGATGGAGAAATTAATAAATCTGAAAATGTTGCACACAATTTAAACCCTTTGACTTGGCTTATAGAAAGTATCACCAGGCCCGAATGGACAGGTCAAAATAAAGCTGCTTTGGGTCACTTTGGAGGTCTATTGTTTAAATGACAGACACATCTTTTGTACAGAACATGGCAGCCAGGCTGGTTACTGGCACATCTAGATTTGCCCACATTACACCAGTTTTAAAATCCCTTCACTGGCTGCGTGTTAGTTTCCAGGCAAGATACAAAGTGTTGGTTTTAACCTTTAAAGCCCTACATGGCTTGGGTTCTGATTTCTTGCAGGAACGCTTTCTCCCATATCATCCTCCCTGCACTCTTCGTTCTGCTGGGAAGAATCTGCTTCAACCAAGAGGACTAGACTTTCGGCAGTGACCCAGCGTTCCTTTTCAGCAGTTGCTCCTAGACTCTGGAATGACCTGCCGGACAAAATCCATCAGATTACCACCTTGGAAACCTTTAAGAAGGCTATTAACAGCTGTTAAACAGGATGACACTTGCTGCTCTAGCTCTGGTGAAAGATTAGGGGTGGAAAGGTACAGCTGGGTATCATCGGCATACAGATGGTAGGAGAAACCAAAAGAACTGATAAGTTTGCCAAGGGAGAGTGTGTATAAAGAGAACAGAAGGGGACCCAAAACAGAGCCCTGAGGAACTCCAACAGATAAGGGGACAGAAGACGAGGTCTGACCACTCGAGACCACTGAAAAAGATCTATCTGACGAGTAAGATATGAACCAATCGAGAACAAGGCCCGAGAAACCAAGGTCAGAGAGTACATCTATTAGGAGACAGTGGTCCACGGTGTCGAAGGCCGCAGACAGAT